>NC_040032.1:14866540-15097933 GCF_000972845.2 Larimichthys crocea
CCGACCACCCCCATTTCTTTTTTTTAACTAAAAAAGTATTGTATCGTTCACATTTTTATCCTGAGTGCTCTTAATGCTAAGCTGACCGTTCCCATCATCCAACACATTTTGTTGAATTGTGTTAACCTGCATATAAAAACAAAATCAAATTTTAGAAATGTTTAAGTCTGGTAATATTTGAAATTTTTATGTTCAGTAAGTTTGATAAGATATCTTATTCCTCTGTTGCGTAAGAGCTCCTCAAAAAAACCTTAAAAACTACGCTGTTCCCAATCCTATTACTAATAATAATCATATAAGAAAATAATGACTTTATTTATATAGAACCTTTTAAAAATGAGGTTTGCAAAGTGCTTTCTAGAGCAGAGGACTAAACAGAAGGCCAAACCAGTTAAAATTGAGAGAACACAACAAGGACAAAGTCACAGAAAACAGGTAGAGTTTGATTTTTAAAAGCTTAGAAATCAAAGAATAAAAGAACATTATAATAAGAGGTTGTGATGGTCACCTGGTTGTTTACTCTTTTTGTGTTTGTGTTTTAGTGCAGCATGTACCTGAGAAGACACCTGGGCCCAGAGATTTCAGCTGTATAAACCTTGTCTGTCTCTCATCTCTGATGCATGGCTTCGTTTCTTTGCAACATTTCGCACACACTACACTTATGCGTACGCGTGCCCTTGTTACTGATAAACACACCTCATCTTTTCCTTTGTTTTGTTTTGTGTAAGTTTGTTCTGCTTTCTGAGTGGTTAAAGAATAAATGACCTCTATTTTTGCCTTCCATTCGCGTCTCCCTTGTCTTTTGTCGTGGCTTTAGAGCCAGGTCGTGACAGAGGTATAAATATATATATATAAAATGGGGGAATAAAAAGGGAAAAATAGACATTAAAAAGGCAGGTCTGGCATCAAGGGTGAAAGGATAAAAAGATGATAAAAGAAGTGATAAAAAGACAAAGTCCTGCTGCTGGGAATATACCTTTAGGGCACTAAATGTGTATTAATCCGCACCTGAAAATAGTCCCAACAAATGCATTATTTACTCCTGTTTTAGTGATGTCTGCTAAAAACTACAGTGCCCAGCTGTTTTAGGAGATTACAGAACATTTAAGACGGGATAAGGAAGTCAGAAAGTAATGAGAGATGACCCATTGTTGGTTTTCAGTATTTTCGTGCATTTATTTGACAACATGAAAAATTACGGCAAACTTATCTTTCAACGCTGAGGGAACGAGCCAACTTTTCTCACTTAAATGATGTAATTTTGCTTAAAAGGTCCAGTTAGAGACGCCAACATTGAGCTCAGTTTCAGCAAAAGGTCATTCACTGGACACATTGAGGTATAAAAGCGGGCACATCTGTCCCTGATGACCTTTTTGATCCTGTTGAGGTACGGGCAGATGTTGCACCGGGCTGAGAAAGGTGCGACAGAAAATCAACAACAGCCTCGTCCAGAGCTGCTCTAAAAAGCTTGGCATGAAGCCATTTACTGCACCAGGGAGCTGCACGCTGCTCTGACCTCTTTGCAAACTCTAAAGCTTTTCTGCCTCATCCTGCCATAAAACCGTTTCATGTAGGTTAGTGGGATATAAAGGACTGCATTGCACTTGTGACTCCCTGCCCACATGCAGAGCAGATCACTGGATCGATTGCAGCCCTCGGTTTCTCTCCCCTGTGGCTCCCTGTGGGAGAGTGAGCGCTGTCAGTGCCGCTGAAACTGTTCCCTCAAATGACAGTTTTAAAGGCACCTAACATTTCTACCTCCTACAACCCGACGCCCATTTCACTGCTAAATTACACATAAGCATCTTGCCACACTTACCCTCTCATTTCTTTCAGGCTAACTCATTAAATATGTATTTATTATCTGCTGTTCAGTTATTGCCAACCACTTAACTTAAGGCTGGGGCTATTTCATAACTTCTCAGCCCAGACATCACTTTTTTTTTTTCTTGTATCATTCATGTACAAACAGCCTTAATAATTATCTGCTAATCATTATTCAGGTTAAAAAGCCAACGAGTGGGTGTAAAGCTCTGAAGCTAAAAAACAGATTTACAGGAGATTAAAAAAAAAAAAGCACAACAGAGCCACATAAAGACTTAGAAATAGGAGCTAATCTACAGTGTTGTAACACTCAACATCAGTCTTGGACCAGTCTTAAGATCATTTAAATGTCTCGACCTTGACCGCATTTTTATTTGCCCTTGTCTTGGTCTCAGACAAAGAGGTTTTTAGGACTGCGGTGATATCACTAAACTGGCCGTGCATTGTATGATTTATTTGTTGCATTATTGGGATTGGAGGTAAAACTTTCAGCTTCAAATGCAACCGAATGTTTTTATTTTAAAGTGAATGTAGGAAACAGGAGAAGAAGCCGTGGCTCTCTGGAAAGAGACATCAGACATAATCAGACTTTAGACATAACAGCCTTGTATACTGTCTGGTTTTGGCCTTGGTTTAGGTTGTCTTGACTACAACACTGCTAATCTATTTGTTGCACAATAAAATGAAAGAATACTAATAATGATTTATGATTTATTGATATTACTTTACAAAAACAGAATCCTTACTCAAGGTTGAGTTTTTCCAGCTTTGTCTGGAGCCTTCCACCACATTTCAGCAGATGAATATGTTCAAGTATTTATCTCATATATTTGAGTTGGCAGGACATACAGATGCAGATGTTCCATTTATTTATGAGCAATAAAATGATCTTTTCTCTTTAAAGCAGCTTAGAAAGTGACAATTTTTCATGCCGTGGTGTGTGTTTACACGCTGTAACAAGTTAAGCCGACATATGTGAGGAGTCGTGCAGTTAGTGAGACGTTTACGCTCCAAAACAAGCCACAACTCTAAAAACTATGAGCGTGAATATAAAAAAATCAATATTTCTTGCTGCTTGAAGAGTCTTTTGATCACAACATGCTGTTTAATTTTAATTGTAAATTAAGTATACCTGAATAAACTCATTTTCTGATCACCAGTTAAATAATCTATAGTGTCATGGTTCCCAAAGTTTTTTAGATCCATTCAACCCCTGACATAACATGCATGCTCTGTTTTCGGATTCAGTAACACTCTGTTATATTGTTTTATATCAAAATTAGTTCAATAATATATTCTCAATCCACACAGGTGCTTTGCAGGGTAAATATTTAACAATTACAGCATTTAAAAATCCTCATATGTTCCATGTACTTAGCTCATATCTACTACAAGGACAAACTAAAGGCTTAGGGCACTGTCACGGGACATGTGAGGATGCTGCTGCTGCTGCTGTTGTTGTTGATGTGGAGAGAGAGATCAAAACCTGCAGGTCTGCCTCCACTGACAGCTGGTTTCAGATTCAGTCCTGTCAGACCGCGTTGAGGGCTGCGATGTGTCAGCCCTGTCGGACCGTGTTGAGGGCCTGATGTATCATCATTTCTCTCTGCTCGTCTGTGGTCATCATATCTTTCATCCATCTCTTCCTCTAACCATCGTTATTCCTTCTGACTGCTGAGCTCCCAGGGCCGGGGAGAAAAGCGTGTCGTGTTACTATGGCAACCGGTAGTGACAGTGACAGTGAGTTGTGCAGCATTTCTGCATATTAAACAGGCTTCATAAGGTGTGATTTTGATATATATATTTAACTTCTTTTCCTGTTTTGAAGGGTAGAAAATGTAGTCAATGCAGCTAAATGTCACAGATTTTTTAATGAGGTGAAGCCTCATTACATTGAGGTGGTATATCTTGCGGCCTGCCATTAAAGGCATCCCAGGGTGCGCCCACTTTGAGAACCGCAGACGCTTAATGGAGACTGAGTTCAGTTCTGACCTGGAAGGAACTGTAACTGTGAGTTAACAAACCAAACGAACCTGTAGGGGAGCAAAGAAACTTCTCTCTCTCACCTGCTGTGATGCATACTGCTGTCCGCTGATGTATGAGGAAAGAGGATTTCCTGTTAACACTCACTCACACCCCCCCACAATATGCATCCGTGGTGATTTTGTCTCCCTTCCCTGCCTCCAATAGTTCTGTCCCGTATGTTGTGGGACAGAGTAAGTCAGCTCAGCGGTGTGGAAAATTAGATCATTAATTGGGAATCATCAACAAGGAACCTTTGATAAGTAATTTAGCAAGTCTTCAGCGGTTGCGGGGGGGATGAGCTTTATGCTGAGAATAACTCACCATCTATAGTCTATTAAAGGTTAAGGTTGCCAATATTTTACGTTTGTTATTGTTTACAAATCCAATTTAAAGACCAAACCAATAATGCTTATTCTCTGTCATTGTTCTTTGATTTTCCTACCCTAGCTGTTAGCCGCAAACCCATTTATTCCCACTGAGGGCATAATTCATATTCATGTACATCCATTCTTTAAAACAGCTGGGCACTGCCGTAGCTGTAAGCAAATGTCACTCAGGCAGGAGTAAACAGTGCATTTGTCTGGGGACTATTTCCACTTGTGGATTAATACACGTTCATTCATGCACCAGACTGGACTACTGTAACTCAACTGCAACACCTACACAGACATGCAAGAAGTAAATAGACACCTTCATTCAAATTCAAATTAAAGGTGTCTATTTACTTCTTGCATGTCTGTGTACATATATTTCCAAAGTTCTCACCCCCGTACAGACCCCAAAAAGATTGTCCCATCTTGAAGAAAAAAGGCTGGGGACAGGGCGTCTTGGCTGTACACCATTAGACGAGCTGATGGTTTTAAGATGCACCTTAAGACCTGCTTTTATTTTCTGTCTTTTAACAATGTTCAAACTGTATTTCAGTGTGTCTGTCCTTGGTGCCATAAAGTACTACATAAATGAAATCAACTTGAACTTGGCACAATAATGAGTGTTTACAGCAGCAGGACTGTGAGTGTGCAACTGACTTAAAATAAACTACAGTGGCCATGTTCACGGTAACAAAGAAACATGTCACCCAGTTGCTCATTAATGTGTTTCCTTTTAAACATTTGAGCTCTTCTTTGCACAGGCGAATAACATCCATCAGACACAAACAATATTTGTCGAGGACGCCATTGTTGGTTTTTGGTGTTTTCCTGGGGTTTGTTCAAAAAAATTAAAATATCAACAGACATATTTTTGGCCCTCCAACATGCGGCGGTGCCCAAACACCTACTTAACCCTGAGTTTCTTTGCCTTTCACTTCCTCTCTACCTCACTCGTCCTGCTGTGCCAGCCGGGCCCCCGTGCCAAGAATACTTCAAATCTGTCTCTGTGGGGTACAAATAATGGCTGCGATGTGGATTTAAGAATGTGTGCCTCTGTAAATATTTGGTTGTGCCTTGGTGAGTCCCCCGGGAGGGGGGATGCCACTCGGTATGGTGAAATAACAGAAGACTGTAGACGGTAACCACCACCCCTCCCCACCTCGATTGTAATCTAAAGGAGTCCAGCCTGACAGTAATTCCTCTCCCCCCTGGCAACACCAGCGGGAGGAGGATCCCGGGAGTATTTAGTGAAGTAGGAGAAACAAGGACGGACGAAATAGAGACCGACGTCAGATGTATGAAAAAAAAGAAAAAATGAAATTACCCACAAGGACAAACAAAACATACAGAGCTGTTAGGATTTATTAGCAGGTCATGTCATTTTAGTTGAGTTTGACAGCTGCTCCGGGTTTAGTTGAGTGGTCTGACTCAGTTCATCTAGCCAAAATGACTGTTATCACGCTGTAATGGATCGCTACCCTTTGCGGTGCTGTTAGATGGTGTGTTGATTGCATGAATGGGAAAAGAGGATATTAAAGTCTGGAATGAACATTTTAACTCTTTCCGTCCCTCTTTCCACGCTTGCTTTATTATCCAGTGATAAAACATATTTCTTTCTCCACCCGTCCAAGTGCTGATTAACGTGGTTTACCCATCTATTGCGTATTTTATGTGCCTCCGACTGCTGGATGAATGGTTTAAAGGGAGAACGAACATTGAAATGTGAATGACAGAGCGGAGACGTGATTGTGTTTATGGTTTGCGGCCCTGCTGAAAGGTGATATGGTTGGAAAGCACATTATTATGGCTCTCACAAAACCCATTTATTTTCACATGAATGTGAAATATCCAGCAGTCCTTTGAACGTTACATGTTTTTTCTCAGTTTTATCTCACTGTTTAAAATTGGATGATGTGACAGGTAGGGACGTTTCAACTCCAGTTCTTTAATCTTTATACTGTTACGTTTCTGAATATGTAAATGTGTTTTAAGATGAAGGAGTCTTTGAGCCATTTGTAGTAAAACTGGCTGTGAAACGTCCCACTGTAGCGAGCTTCACAGACTGTACGCTAAATTTATTATCCACAAATTGTTCTGTGATTGTGTTTTATGATGTACTCGTATTGGATCTTGAGGGTTTTTGTGGAAATTTACTGCAATGATTTATACCTTCTTTTTTTTTTTTTTTTGCAATTCCTGGGTTTACCTAAAGGCGTATAAAGAAAATATCAAGAAACAGCATCTGAAAAAAAAACCACACTCAGTGTTTTTCACATTCTGGACACAAGATTGATCTGCCTCATCTCTCTGCAGCGTTATGTTCCCGTTTAATGGCGACATCACACTCGAGGAACGATTGGCTTCCGACATGTACAGTAATTATTCATCAGATGAGCAGAAGTTTTTGTACTGAAGCATCCGCGAGGTAATGACTCCGCACTGAAATGAAAAAGTGGGAGCCAAAATGTGTATATGGCTTGTGTTGTATTTGTTTACATCACTATCATTTCCGATAACTGGCACAGGAGGGGGAGTGGTTGTGTGGTTTCACCTTATTTTACCTGAATATTTTCGTTACATTATGCCAAGTTAAGTTGTTTGTTGTTCTTGTTCTTTCTACCATAAAACGCTTGATAGTGTCCATGCGACATATAATATCACAACGATCATTTGGAAGAATGAATTGAATTATTTTGGTGACACGAGGCCATGCAGAGGTTTTGTCGTTACATCTGGGCGTTCATATCTATTCAGAAACCCAACAATTGGTGACAGTGGCAAGGCAAAACAGTGAAACGAGCAGAACCCAGTTCATTGGTCGTAATAAGGAAAGAACAAACATATCCTGATCCAAGATTCTTTACGGTGGAGCTGGAGGCGAGGGTGATCCCATCTGGACAAACTAAATATCTTTAAATAAAGATTTTTGTTTTAGAATTGCTTGCGTCCCATTACAAGAACTTCAGTTTTTCCCGGGTTTAACATCAGAATATTGCAGGTTAACCAGGTTTTTATGTTCTTAAGGCGTGCTTGGGGTTTAGCTAACGGACTGGTTTCATCTGGCTTGATCGAAGAATATAAATAATAAATCTCGGCATTCGAAAGCCCTGAAAAATCTTTTTTTCCCAATGAGCAAAGTTCAAGCTGTTCTGGTTATCACACTTGACAGATTTGAGTCAGGCTTGTTGTCAGTCACACAGTGCTGATGAAGCAGATTAGTTTATTTCTTTTAGTGTAATCAAACCACATTTTGACGGGATTTCAGAGACTGTGTGGAGATTATTAGCCGGGGGGGGAAATGGGTGAGAAAAATAGGATATTGGATTTTTTTTTGGGCTGAAAGAGGTCGATGTCTGAGCCTCGTAGCCTTTTGTCTGATGACCGTTTAGCCTCTGGGGCCAACGGACTTCCTCTGCAGTCAACCTGATACACGAGAACGGTGAGAAACACATTTCTGCTAATCTCCATAAACAGACAGGTCTATTACGTGCATATAAATGCAGATAACTTAAAAAAAAAAAAAGCTAAATCATCATCAGACGATAGGCGACATGTTCCAAGATAAAGGTTTTATTTTGTAACTCTTCTCTCTCTGTTTCGTATATTTCTACTTCCTGCCTTTGTTGTGTTTTCCCACCATTTTCTGACTCTGCTCCACCCTAATTTGTTTCACCTGTCCCTCGTTAGTTTCACCTGCGTCTAATTGTCCTGCCTTGTGTTATTTAGTCTGATCGTACTGTGTCTGTTGCACCATCATGCTCTTCTCCAGCTACTAGTGGACCACTGTTGACTTGGATAACTTGTACTTTTGGACTTGCAGTTTGCCAACCATGTAGTCGGTCATTAAAGTTACTTTTGTTCCCCTCAGCTTTAAGTGGGGCCACTCTCACAGCTGAATTCATCTGTGAGACAGAAGGAGGGTAGTCTCATTGTTTGGGGGAGTAGAGGAGGAGGTCTTTGAAGGAGAAAAGTTGCTCTAAATATACTGTATATTATATTTCTATGCCCGCATGTGCCCAGTTTTTAGTTCCACTCCTAAAATGCACATCAGTATGTTTATATATTTTATCACAGACCGTAGCAAAAAAATTGTAGTCACGTGAGTCTGTCTCAGTTGGATAAAAAGTTTGATAATTAAAAAAAAAAGAAAGAATTGAGCTTACTAGACCTCTGTAGCCTGCTACTTACCTGAGGATAGCGGCATTGTGGGTAATGTAGGCAACAAGGAAGAACAATACATGGATTAAAAAAAGAGGATGTCTGTCAGTCATGTGTTGATTATGGAGTACTCTTGTACTAGGTATAAAGTATAACATTATTTTGAGGTATTGCGAAAGGGTGTTGGATTTTTTGGCTTTTTTTTTTTGTTGGTTTATTTTTGTGGAACAAGATTCAGGCCTGATTATTTTCATACAGTTCCAAATTGTTGTTTTGAATAGATTTATCACGTATTGCTACAAATTGCCATCCAATTTGCCTTCCCCCATCCTGCCTCTTTCAAAGGAAGCCAAACTCAAACCAGGTCGCACTTAACATGGCGTGTGATGACCAACAACCCGGCGGTATCACTTAGTCTGCCCTAATTACCGAAGAGACTTGCCAGATGAGCCGACTCTTTGCCAAATTTGTGTGGTTTCATCGTTGACATGTGTGACCGGTGACAGATGCGGCCTATTTGTTGAAGTGCACATGATAATTCTGAAGCAGAAACCAGCTCTCTCCTCCCCTGTGGTCGTTAAAAACTGCAACTCCAACCAACGTCACATCGACGTCTTCATCGTCAGTAGTCGGCTTCATGTTCCCGGGCAACAGCACAATCTGTGCCTCTATTATATTATCTGTAATATCTTCATGTCTCACTCTGCACTATGGTCTTGCCTTTAAAGCACTAAAAAATTCCTGGTTTCTTCAGTCAGTGTTTTTCTATTATAAATGGTCATTTCAGCCGCACAGGAAGATTTGTTGCATTCATTGTCAGGCCCCTGCGGCTTTGACTCTTGCACTCCTACTAATGGTCTTGCCTTTCTGTATTGTTGCCCGTTGAAGAATTTAAGCTTATTCTACATTATCTGCAATTTGCCTTCTGTCTGAACACAAGCTAAATGTAAATCAGGCCCGCCTAATTTGGAGAAGCCTTTACGGTTTATCAGTGTTTGTTTTCTGCATGACAATACAGTCCGGGAAGATGACACTGCATTTAACGTCTCTGTCAGTGTAAAACTCTTCACGCAGACTCAATTTCTTCCTTGAATATATCTCTTTAAGACTTCCCGCGACGCAAAGATTTGATCTGTGCTTTCTTTTCCACTCCGACTCTCGTTGCTGTCGCAAATTGCTGTCAACAGCAGCATCAATATTGCACTTTCATACTGGTATGGATGGAGGGGAGTGTTCCTCCGCCAGCTGCTACAGTTCAGCAAGCTGTTTTTCTTGGGTATCTTGACATAATTCTTTTTGTGCAGTCGTCATTAAGGTTTTGTACATTGCCTCACATACTTTCCAAAAAGTCAATAAGAACCATTGTAGCTGTTGTGAGGCCGCTGTATGAATGTAATCAATGCCAGTTTTCTCACCAGTGTTCACAGCTTCAGAGGGCCCTATAAGTTAAGAAAACACAGGAGTGATGCACTTTTGCCTTGTAAAGACTCACTGTTTGTGGTGAATCACACCTAGAACCAGTCAGAGACCTGTTTACAAGACGAGAAGTGCAACACATTGGTGAATTACTACCCAGTCACAGATGACAGCACAAACTACCCTTCACTCCTCTGCTTCACACGGTCCACAGTCTGACCCGACATGAAGACAATCATCTGTCAGCTGAAGGATGATGGTGATTACTGGACAGTAACGCTGCAAATGGTTCTCAGCTACAAACAACACACCCATGAACATATTTTTTTTGTTGTTTTCCACTCCCTCCATTATGGAGCAAGCTAAAAACCCACCATTGACTGGAAGAAAATGTGCAATAAAACCAACGGCGATGGCTTTTTTACGTGTGCGTAAGCCCTGTAGAAGTTGTCTCCAACTGCATTCTGTAATATAACGTCCATATGCTCCTTCTCTCTCTCTCTCCTCCCTCGTTCTCACTATCTGCTTCTCTTGTTTTCCCACTGGGTGGAGGAGCTATAAATTAAAGTGGGGAATTACTGCTAACTGTTGGAATAAATTAAGGCGCTTTTGCGTCTGTAAACACCGTCTGACTGCGTAATTACACTCCCACTCCCACTGAGACGCCGTGGAGAGGGAGGATAAGGGAAGAAATGCAGCATAGATTGAGAGCATTGGCAGTGGTAGAGAGAAAGCCCGAACAAAATGTCACAAGGGAGGTCAGATATTAGATTCTCTGAGTCCTGAACGCTGGCTGGGCACTCCCACAGATTAGAGGAAGGGGGGGAAAGGTGACTTTGAACATCATGATCTCAATCACTATATTGGTCACTGCGTGTTAATGATACAAAGCAAAACACTGCAAACTACCTCAAAATACCGCTCCACAGGACACGACTCTCTCTGAGTGATGTCTCTGGATTATTGGTTGCGGATTTACATATTTGAGCGATTGCAGAAAATGTATTTAACATCAAGCTCTCGCTCAGGCTGCAATCTAATTACAGCGAAGCCCTGTTAATGACAGATCACATTTAGCTGTACAATAGTTTAATGGATGGACTGTCGGCCATAAACCAGAGCTGCATGTGCACGGTAACGTCATTAGACCCCCCCCCCCGACCGTATAGACCACCACAGAGTCTGAACACTTCTGTACACCTACATCAGCTGACGACGGCGAGTCAAACAAAGTTGTTGACATAAGCCGGGTAAAACACAACAGGCGTAGCCGTCCTCTCAGTGTTTCAACATGCAGCGTGGAGTCTATAAAGGCTCAGCTCACCTTACTATTTGTATAGCAGCTGTAAAAAAAAAAAAAAAGTCAACAGTCAGCCTGCAGAGCTGCTGAGATGTCTGGAGCTGCCAGTGTGACTGCAGCAGTGACTGGACCTATTGATAGTTTGGATGCACACAGTGACAGATAGCTCCTCTGATGGTGTGGTGGTGTATTTCTGAGGATGCACTAGTGTTGCAACTACAAATGTCTGTAGAAAAAATAATCTGTCACAACATTTGTGTGACATCGTGGCAGGTTAATGAACAGGTCGGAGGTTTTTTACTTCACGGTACACATCATTCAGACGAGGATTACGATGTTGCACATTCCTGTGCATACTAGATATCGATGTACTTTTACTCTGCTTCGTCTTGGTCTCTGACAAAGATCACTAAATTGCCTTTTGAACAAAACTTAAAAGGGTAATTGGTCCTATGTCTGATTTGTTTAACATCTACTCTGATAAGTTGAGTCATTCCAAGAAAGTGAATACAGGAGATGAGACTGTTTGTGAGGAGTTGTCATCCAAATCTTCTGTAATATAATTTGGCTACCCGATCCAGTGGTCCCCATCCTTTTTCTATCCAACAGACGACCCCCCTGACTAAGTGACATATTTCATAAAAGATGACAACTGATAAACTGCAATTAAACCTAATATTTAATGAAATAACTGCAGGAACGTGTGAAGATTGCCTCAAAAATGAGTTTTCCTGATATTTTTTAGGAACTAAACAATTCTATGTGTGTATTATGTTTTTATTTTTGTGTTGTGTTTCAGTGCAGACCTCTTTGACCCGTCTCTCTCCTCCGGCAGTCATGTCTTTGTCTCCATTATTCATGCAACATCTTGTCCACACTCCACGTCACACTCATGCATACTGATAAACACCTCATCGTTTCCTTTGCCTTTTGTTTATTTTTATTTTTTTCCATTTGTTAAACAATAAATTACTTTTATTTTAGCCTTTAGGCTGTTTACCAGAGAGTCTCTGTGAATATAGTTTGTGTTCATATCTTCACTGTGCCCTTAATCCTGTGAGAGTTTAAGTTTATATCTTACAGGATAATCTAAACTTTAATAAAAGCATAATTTAAATTCTGAGGCGTCTCAGACTGTGTCAAACTTTTATCAGCACTTAACAAGCAAAAGCTTTTGGGAGTCTGCCTCTGCACCAAAACTCTCCAGTAATCTATTTACCCAAATAGATCTTTCAAATATTAGCCATACTATACCTTTTGTATATAACACCTGGTCCTGGTCTTGACTACAACACTGCCAGATACTTCAGGCATCAAGTGAAGAGACAAGGCCCGTCACAGGGCTGAGAAACAACACCTCAAGCAGGTTAGTTTAGGTTACAGGCCTCCTCGCCTTCCTCTCTCACACGTGTAGGTTACGGCCTCAGACGTAACAGCGATTCATTCCTAGAGAAACACTGACATCAATTTGATGCACACAAAATTACATCAAACGCACTGTGAGCACAGGAGTGCACGACGGTAGCTGCATTTTTTTTTATTTCTCAAGGTCTTGCTGAATCATTAATGTTCTACGCTGACGCGCTGCATTGTAATTATAGGAGCCAGTGATCTTTGCTTACATTTTTTGCCTTTTATGTATAAAATTCTGCTTTTCTCTACAAATCACGAGCCTGGCTTTTCACTGGAACATGATTGAGGGGCGTAACACAATATCAAAACTGCACAGATGGCATATTTTTGCACGTTGAAACGGTTCAGAAAGACTGTGCCACACCTAATCACACCAGCTGATTCATGGTGGAGCTCCCACGCTGACAAGTGTTGGGTTTTTTACTTTTGATGCACAACTGAAATGTAAGCAGCTGGTCTGAGCTCAGCCCCACCGGTGGGATTCACAACACTCAAAGTCCTCACCTCGCAAAACGTTGAGGAGGGGAACTCGATTCCTCCCACAGCGAGCTGTGGTCCACATCACTCTGGGGACTGGAACAGATGCCCAACCAATTTGAGGACCACTTTGAAAACACTTTGCTGTCAAGGCTCGGACTAACGGTGCCATGATTGGACAGAATCATAACCTGCCCAACATGCTGTGCAGATCAGAGTGGAGCTCTAATTAAAAAAACAACAACATCCATCAGTCTGACAAAGAGGGGCGAGAGAGAGACTGAGACCAGCAAAACCTGTGGGGAACTGTGCAAAATGCAAGTGCACAGAGACTCCCTGGTGATGCTGTTATTAATCCACAAGGGTGGATTGATAGATGGATGGATGCAACATGTACAAGTCCAAGCTCAGTGAGATAATCCGAACCTGTGGGGAACTGTGCAAAATGCAAGTGCACAGAGAGCCAGAGTGAGTTTATTGATTCAGATAGATAGGCGGATAGATGGATGGGGGAAAAAAGAGGAACAGCTGAGTGAAAGAGAGACAGAAAGAGAGAGAGAGAGAGAGACTCGGGGAAATATGCATCGTGTCTCAGTGTTATTCAAATGACATACAGAGGAAAGGCTTTCACAAGCCTCCTCCTCCGTCGCCTTTAATCCTCTCCATCCTTTTTACGCCTCAGTCTTTCTCTCCTCTGCTCCTCATCTCCAGCCTCAGCTGGCAGCTCTCTCTCTCTCTCTCTCTGTCTCTTTCAGGAAAAATAAAATAAAACGTCTCCTCTGGTGGGCACAATTTATTCAGTGCAAATAGCTGAGAGGCAGCAGAAATTTGCACACACAAAAAAAAGAAAAGAGAGAGAGAGAGAGAGAGAGAAAGGTGCGCGGATGAGCAAGCACCGGACCGGTCCGGCGACTAATTGCCATAATAAGGCGCACAAGTTCGCCAGCGAGTCAGGCACGTTTTATTTCTCCGTATTACCATGTAGCCAGTGCCGCAGCGGGGAGATAATCGGGCGGAGGGAGCAGTTACAGAGAGGAGACAGAGAGAGAGGAGGAGAGAGAGGAGGAGAGAGAGGAGGAGAGAGAGAGAGGAGGAGAGAGAGAGAGAGAGAGAGAGAGAGAGGAGCTGGCAGCACATGATCACACAGGCTATCCAGTCACCGATCAACTGGAGCATTCATAATTGCGCTGGCGACAACATATGGGAATACAACAAGGCGAGATTGTGGTCACACCTGCCTTTTTGGAGGACACCGGAGGACCAAACATACACACACACACATACACACACACATATACATACATACACACACACACACACAAAGGGCGTCCAAATCTGAGGGGACTTTGCATCAAACACAACCGAGAGAGGAAAAAAAGCGTGGCAACCGAAGACCATCCGGTAGGTGAGCCTTGATTGATGTGCGCGGACTGCCAATATGCTCTCCATCATCCGATGGAAGCCCTGAAATAAATAAATAAGTAAATATTTAAAAAAAAACACCCCCTTTTTGGTGTTTTAATGCGCGTTCGCTTTTTTTTTTTTTTTTTTTAGTCCAACAAGTAGGCTATTATTTGGCACATTTTAATTTTTTTTGGTGCTCAGTTTGTGGCACGGTTTGAGAGAGATAATAAGATCTGTCTGTGAGACAATGCAATCGCCTCTTTGCAGGGGGGAAAAAAAGCCACTTTGATTGAGGTGGCTGTGGATATGTGTCTGTCAGACATATTTATATGTGTATATATAAGATGTGGATTCTGGTTTAGAGGGGCCCAGTCTGGATATAAATTCAAACAAAGGCGAAGACACAACATAAAAGCTACATGGATTAGGCATTGATTGGCGCAGGTCTTCATGCAAGAGAGAGGGAGAGAGGGAGAGAGCAGAATATTAAAGCATGTTGTAATGTTTGTCACATTGTAATCTGCATTTGATGGAGCAAATGTTTGTATTTTAGTCACAATTAGGTGCAGAATGTATGTTCAGTCTAAACGCAGGCCTGTTCACATCATCATATCTCGCTGCTTTTCTGCTATGAATGAAGATTGTAAAGTTGCTAAGGTGAGTTCTGGATAGAACCCACATACCCTCCTCCCCTCATTGCCAGGTTTCCATTGACTTATCTGACTTGTGGACAGAATTACTGCATATATTACTCCTGCAGCAGTGCCTCCCACCGTGCACGCCTATTAAATTATCATTAAGTTGGCGAAACACACACGCCAAAAAAAAAAGAGGAAAAAAAAAAGCTGAAATCAACAAAACATGCCTTGAATCTAAATGTGGAATTGAAATATAGGATGATCAGAGGTGCTCCTGCGTCCATAGCTCGCTCTAATAATGCAGCCGATGAGATAAATTAGTCAGGTTTCATCATGTGTCATCAGATCAAAATGAAGAACGTTCGTCTTCTTGCTGTGGACCAAACGTAGGTGTTCCAGCAGCTCTAAAGGAAACCAAATTTCAAGCATTAGTGTCTGATTAAAAAGGATTTTAATAGGTGTTGACCAACCCAACACATCCTGTGTGTTGAATAATCAGGACTGAAAGGTAGATTTGGCGAGTGATGAGGACGCGTATTGAGACATATGTGCTTCAATAACTTCTCACCTTACAAAAAAACAGATGGCATCGCCAAAGGAATTCATCTTGAGAAAGTTGGAAGAGACATTCTCGGTTGGACTAACCCCCACTGACACGCTGGCACCGAGGCCTGCGTCTGGCAGTAATGATGGCAGTCGTGGTGAATGGCCTCCCTGATTACATTGCTCAGTCTTACGACTTACCCGTACCTTTTTTTTGTTTTTTTTAAAAAGAGATCCCTCTTGTTGCTCTGTAACTACGACGCTAACGCTGCAGAGTGTCGCTGAATCGATCTGCGTGGCTCCATCATGCATCAACGCTGTAAATATGCAAGCAATTGAGATTTGCAATTGGATGTCCAGCTCGGGCACAATGCAGCCTCTTCCAGAGCTATTAGACGCTCGGCCATTAACGCGGTTATTGAATGGCGCGGCTTTCCAATTCATTCATTTGTAGATGCAGCAGGCACATTATAGTCCAAGGTTGTTTTGTAGTCTCAGGTCTTTTCAGGAGTGTCTTTATGTTTGTTGATTTGAAGTGGTAGTAAAGGCAAAAATACAGATTTTTGCATTTATTTGGAGAGCTTAATACCCTGTGCAGCAGTCCTGTTGGATTTGTTTATGTTGCTGTCCAGGTCTTTCACAATGAAGCAACTGATGGTAACATTTGTATGGCTGCAGCACCTTCCTGGCATTAAAGGAAAGCATTGAAAATCAGTGTATTGTGTCAGATGATTAATGTCTTTAGTAAGCAGCTGTGTAATAAGGAAGATAATGTATAGGGAGCCATTCATTATTGCATTTTGCTTAGAGGTTTACTTTCAATAATGACCAGCTTGCTGCAAGCGTGCTTTCTTTACTTGGCAACCTGTAGCAGATCAGAGACTCGTGTTGTTGCTGCCAGTGATAGGCCAGTCCCGAGTCATTACCGCTCGTTTCAATTGGCTGTGAATGCAAGGTAACATTACTTACTGACGTTTGACTTATTGGATGTTATTGACGTTTGACTGACGTCCAGATCATTTGGTCCTGATTGCAGACGGATTAGTTTCAACGCGTCACGTCACACAAACACAGCTTTCTCATGGAGAAATCATTCAAAAAAACAGGTCAGAGAAGATGCTGCATCAAGGATTTTACAGAGGCAACCTTAAAGATCCGTTGTGCTGCAAGCCAATTCAGATCTGCTTCATGACATCCTCCTCACTTTGTACCATCACAGGCTGCTCAGTGTTGCCACGAAACAACCTCACAAAATCAGACAGAAATGGTGCAACTTCAGCCCAGCAAAGCGAGCTGCCCTCAGCCACCGAGTACTTCTTGCTCACGCAGGGAATATGTGAACTTCCTGTCTATAAAACATAACAGCATAGCCATTATATTCATGACAGCACAGTCATTATAGGAATGACAGCCTTCCCGCTACCCATTGTTGCCATTACAGCTGAAAAATTGATGGTTTGCAGTGTCTGTGTTGGGCAGTAGGTGGAAACTTGTCAGAACAGACGTGGAGGTGGACTGAAGAACGGGATTAAAACAGCTTATAAAAATTAGTTTAGAGTGATTTTGACAGAAAGCACCTTAAGTGATTGTATTGACTCAGATTGTTAATTGTAAGGGAAGTCATTCCAAGAATGCTAGTGTTATTTTCAGTGCCACAGTGTTAAAACAACACTGATTAAGGAGACGCAGGAGTGCCAATTAGTACTACTGTATAACAAACTGGAAGATGTATGTGCATGAAGCCGGGCGCACGATCAATTATCTGCTGCAGGGAAACATTCGCAAAATCTAATATTATATATGAAAAATAAATCACATTTTAAGGTGAAGGTTTAGACTTGAGCAATACCTTTCCCATTAAAGAAACTTACAGTCTTCCAGCGACCTTTCAGCCTCTTTTTAGAGATCTAATTTCTGCAAAATCTCCAGTTTGTCATATTTTAAATGGATTTTGCACCCAACTGTTTTTGCTCTTTTAATGAAAGCCGTTCCTGAGCCACTTGCTCTTTTTTTTTTTTTTTTGCAGCAGCAGCAGGGACAGAAACACAGTCCCTCTCTTCTTCGGTGAAAGCATTAGAGGGGAGGAAAGGAAGGGAAAGGAAAGGGAGGGCTTTCTGGAACCAGTAGAGCCTTTGGTGTTGTACCCTTGCCACAGGCCTGCGCTGAGCTGGACAGCCTCTATCTTTGGCCATGACCACAAATTAATTAGTTGTACATTTGCAGGGTAAACAGCACGTTGAACTACTGCTGACAAAACCGAGGTTCATTGGATCAGTGTTAGTCGGCTGGCTGGGAGTCCAAAGAGTGTCAGCTTGTGTCAGGATGTGTCTCTCTACCTTAACTCCATCTCCATAACCACTTACTCTCCAATCACAGCATCCATCCTGCTCGTTTTCTATCATCATAAACGCTTTCATTCTGATGATGAACACCTATTAACTAAATTTACATGTAAATTAAGGGACGTCTTCTTTGTGTGACTTTTTGAGCAGCCATTAGTGTATTTCATTGGAGGAAGAGTTGGCAACACTGTCTTTCGTGGATTTATCAGGACATTTATTGTAAACTTTCTGCCATCCCGTGCAGCAGACGCCTGAGTTTTATGAGTGCTATTTATTTGGCAGAGTGGGAATGGCGATATCAGCACATGCACTCCAAAACGAAATCCTTCCAAGGCAAATAAAACACAAATGGACACGAAAACATTTCCGATTGTTCCTTAATTGCTGTTGATAGTTGTAATGCTGATTCCAAACTAGCATGGAATATAACACACCTATCAGTCAGTGTTATCCATCAGGAAGTTATAAATACTTTGAAAAGTATGTAGTGGTCACGGTAAGGCTCCGTTTCATGCAAGGTTATTCATATTTTTGGGTTTATTTGGAGTTTTTGTAACATTTTGGCTGTTTAACTGTCTGTAGATATTTAACAGATTATCTACAGCAGGGGTCTTCAACCAGGAGTCCACGACCCCTAGGGGGTCCACAAAGGTACTGCAGGGGGTCCGACAATTTTTGTCATAATAATTGCCAATTTTCACCAAAATAATAGTGAATGTGAGTGTGGAGATATTTGAGAAACTACAAACAACGGAGGCATTTACACTGCAATTGGATGAATCAGTGGACATGTCCAAAGAGACGCAGCTCTTGGCATTTAATAACCAACAATAATTATGCGTAAACCTTTTTTTTATCATCATAAACACATATAGGCTAATAACCCAGTATATAAATTGATTAATAAGATGAAATAAAAGCTGAATAAAGTAAATATAAAAGTTATTATAGGCCAGGCTCCCTGTTCTGTTCTCGTCCAAGGGGTCCTTGGGTTGATCTACAGAGTATCTGTGATAATTCATGAACATACTAAACGACAGCGGTGTGATATCAGAAAACAGTTTTTGAATCTCGAAGGATACTCAGCTGCAGGTGTACTATCCAAATAAAGTGTTACCGAAGAATTTGTGCAACAGCAGCTCAAACTCGGCCATGTCAATCAATCAAAGTCAGCCTCTTCTCTACATTGACTTTATTTCTGCAACCCGAGCATCAAATTTAACAACCATCTAACAAAAACAAGTATTTTCAGGTGCTGTGATGCATAAAAAGGTTTCCCAGAGTAGAAATGTAATGAAGTCGAGCATAATTATCACTTATTACACGATGCATGCATGTCATTAGTGCTGGAGCTCCTTAGAGTCTGTTTTGACATGTAAAGATTGTAGACATTTGGATTTGATTCGACACCAGACTGTTGCGAATGTTGGTGCATTAAATCACTTAATTTATCATGATTATTTCCACTTCTATATAATTAATAACATTAAACGGCACAAATCAAACGCATTGTGAACATGGTGGGTGGTTAAGTGCGACGTGAGCTCAGTGTTGTACCTGCACTCGCTCTAACAGTCGGCCCTTCAGTTCTATCAGATTTTCAGGCTTTGGTGAATATGTAAAAAAAGGAGTTGCAAGGTCGCAATCCACATTTAAAAAAAATTGAATCTAAAGCCAGCACAGGTGCACAGATGTGAGATTGGCAATTTCATGATATGACTAAAAAGACCAGACAGGAACTGCTCTCCCTCCCCTGCTATGCCTCAATCTTTCTGTGTGTGCAGTGCATATCTTTCCCTGATTACATCAGCTGTGGTGCAGATACAACCATTAACTGTGGTTTGGGGCTGTAGAAACATGGCTTCCTGCATTAATTTAGTCTTTTTTGACTATTTTGAATGCCAATTTTACTGAAAAAGAACAAACTGTCTCAGCCTTTAAGACAGAAAGCTGCCAGTTCCTTCAACGGTGCATGCAGAACACTGTGACCAGTTTACCCACACTGTAGATGTGAGCTCCGCAGATGAAAGCAGTGTGAGGACATGGGGTCATAGCTCCATCGACGTTGTCCAATATGCGGCTTTACTTTTGAAATTTGGTGTCCTAGAGTCCCTGGATTGAATTTCCAATAACAATAGTCGTGTGAGCAGACATCAATAGCTTGAAGCTGCTTGTGAGAGTGTGCCGAGCTGGAATACAATCACAATTCTTCTGTCTCCAAAGAGCCTGTGTTGTTCTACCACAGGCAATATCATTTCCTCCTTTATGCATTACACTGCCATGTTGAGAGACTGGGGAAAAAAAGCAAACTAGGTCCTCACTCAATTTTCATTTGTCCTTCATTTCTACTGAACAGACTCTGGGTGCAGAGATGCAGGAGATGCAGCGTTGATTATATTCAATACTGTAATGAAAAAATCAAACCTTCTGCCTGCTTGTTGGAGCCCAGCATTCCCATCGGAAATATGTTCTCCTGGCATGTGAACTTGGAGCTTTTTATCCTTGAAAAAAGAAAAGAAAACACCACTCGAGCCCACATCGACATCTTTTAAATAACACTAGCTCTTAACTGTTTATCTGTGCAATATATCAATATCTCTCTGACAATGCAGCCTTGAATAAATGTTTCATTTAGGCTTGTACGCGTACGCACTAGGCCCGTTTGTGAAATACTGTAATGTAGCGTTCCGCTAATAAATCTTATTGTCTAACACAGGAGAGACCGGCGGAGTTTGAGGCATGAAGTGAAGTGAATGTGCTGATAATTTGCATGAACGATTTGCAAAATCACAACAGTAATTTGAACTGAAAAGAGACATTTAGAGAGCTGAGACAGACAAAACAACAGCGGTTAATGCTTTCGGGTTTTCATTTTTTATGTCGAGGCTCTAAGTGAGATACAGAGGACGCCTTCTGAAGCCCAGTAGTATTGACATTTGCAAACACTAAACTGTATAAATCAGGCAGAATGCGTCTTCTAAAGAGAATAAGTGATCTGGCAAACACCCTTGTAGTCTGTAAATCACAAAAATAAGCATTCGTGCTGAGTTTAGTATATTAGTAATAGAGATGTATGTGACAATAGTTGACGAAATATACACACAGATTTAAAAAGCTGTCAGAATCAACTCAGCTGCAGATTGCTGCCCAGTTGTAAACTAATGTATGGGCCAAAGGTATTAAATATTAATGCTTCCCATGAGGTGGAATATGAGCAAGTTGTATCTGCATGTGTCTTGCCCAGTCATGTAACATGAAAGGCTTCAAGAAATCTATTAATCTGCAAATCTGCGAATATCAAGTAACTGCGTGTCAAATCCAATGTACGGTGCGTGCTGATATACGGGATTTTCAGACCCAAATGTCTGCTTGCGTGCTCACACTTTTTTTTTTTTTCCATGAGTAACTAAGCTCTCCCTGTGCAGCGTAACCGTGACTGTGGGATGATTGATGGACCCAAAGTCAGAGAGAGAAGTCATGACATCACATTTTGTACAGTGTGTCGTTAGTGCAGCGGGCTCCATTAGGGGTTCACAGCAGTCTTCATTCATCATACTGGGAGGATAAAACAAGCATTTCTTAAAAAAATGGATGCTTAGTTTTTCTGCTGTTGTTTTTTTTTTCCCCCTGCGAGTAATTGTAGTTTACTTGCGGCCGGATCCTAATGAGGACGGTCGCTCTGAAAATGACTCGTTTTATGCCAATGTGGCATCAAGACGAGACCTTTCACATCTCATCTTGCCACACATGCACAGTATGCATAAAAGTATGCATAAAAACGGCACATTGTTGTAAAGTTAATGTCACGGTGAACCCCAGGGTGCGCTCATCTGGTCTAAAGCTTTAAGAATCCCAATGCTGTGGCTTGCATACATAATAATTTTGCCATAATAAATGTTTGTCATTCCTTTCCACATCCCTCTCCTCTCCTCTTTCTCTCTCCTTCAGCATTGTTTTCTCCTTTCTTTTCCCTCTGATGTCGACCTCTCTTCTTTTCGAGCTGCCATGTTTTTTTGTTATCATCAGAGACAGATGAAAATGAGAGAGAAAGGAGGAGGAGGAGGAAGAGGAGGAGGAGAAAAAAAAAAAATAAAAGCCTCGGGGCTCGTGTCCTCACATCATCACCACTCCCTTTACCCACCCCCCCCTCCCTCCAGTCTCGTTCTCTATCCTCTCTATCCTCCATCTTTCCGTCTTCCTGAGTGACAGCTGGCAGCCAGTAGGGTACAGTGGGCATGCCAACCCAAGTGCAGATATTTGCCAACTGCCTTGAGAAAATACACATTTCGAACGTGACTGACTCATGCTCAGTGTCTTCTGTCGCTGCTCTTTTTTTTTCTTTTTTTTTTGCAGCACATATTACAATCACTGCAGCCCGAAGAGCTTTGCGGCCGTTAAAACACAACGCAACAGTACGTTCACAAAGGGCCTGTAAATGAATCCAGTGGGACGGACACGAGGCCACACAAGGCAGCCGCTATAAAATAAACCACTGAAAGCTGCAGAGCAGACGACTAACAAACTATTTCATGTGGACTGATTTAACATTTTCATTGATTCGTTGTCTAAATATATATTAATCGAAATCCTAAAATCTGTCCCTCCCCCCCGTGTGTTAACATCTAATCATGAAGATGTTCGCTTCTGGAAGGCTATAGCGATTATTATTTTTTGTTTTGACTGGAACAATAATTAATTTCCGCTTTGTTGCTCATGTGGCTTTTTTCGTTCTCCTGAAATAAATACATAAAAAAGGACGCCGGTGCTTTGCTTTTAAAATTCAGGAGCTTCATAGCACACAGCAAAATGAAGACATCTCCTGTAATGACTCTGCAATATGCAAACAGCACCTTTTGTGATGCAAACAGAGAGCACCGTCCTCTTACCCCATGCGGAAAACACACACACACAGTATATGATACTCTGAATCTGAATATGTGACATCCTGACTGATAAGTGGTGTTAAAGGAGCGAAAATGAGCTGCAGTTATCATCGTTATTCATTCAGAACTTCACCAATTTAAAATCCCCAGTGACAGACAGTGGGAAGTGACATTTGGGTCAGTTTCTCTGCTCGATGTCGACTGAGCAGCAGCTCTGGAAATCCAAGATTTGATCAGTTCTCTGGAGGGTGAGTTGCAGAATTTGACGACAATTTACGGAGCTACAGAGGTCTGTGATTGCAAAGAGGAAATTAAAGGGCACACGATTAGATAAAAACATACATGGAGAGTGAAAGAAAAAACAAGATTTGTGTGCCATACACACACTTAACGTCGATGTGTAATCTGGGATTATTCTTGTGCAGAAGGAGGGCATGTTTAGCAATACATGCAACGCAGAAATACACGAAATAGACAAAAAAGGAATAAACCCAAAACACGAGGCTCAGACTTAAACCTTAAGGGATCAAGCAAGACAGGCAGTAATGAAAAATCAGGGATACAGAGATTTGTTGTTTTGGTTTGAAAGGAAAGACACACACATAGAAAGAAAGAGAGAGAGAAAGAGAGAGAGAGAGACGGGAAGAATCAGAGACAAGAACACCGGCAACAATAATCTCCTGGAAACCCGAGAAAGCTCACTGAGACTTCTATAAAAATCTGATATCTGTCTGAATGTCGTTCTCGCTATTAGGCCCAGTTAAATGTGTTAACATCGAGCATTTAAACGCTGATTACTCCCATTACTACAATGGCATTTGTATAATTACCAAAGCAAACAGGGGAAGCTACCACAGAGCATTTACACTACAGATGACAGTATGTGTCTTTGCATTTCACTGAGAAGCTCATGAATTGTTTTATAAAACAGCAGATTGGTGGCGGTTGGTGGCACGAAACAAGACGAGAGTTTCAAGCAAATATTGTGAAATTATCGTTATTATTATTGCTCGTTTTCTAATGACTGTGAGACTATTAATTGCTAATTGCAGCCCCCAGTCTTTAGCCTCTCCAGTTAAGTGACAGATAACAGGTTTTTCATCCCTCTGCCATTTCTAAAAAATAAACCACGGTGATGCATTTTAAGCCAGCATGTCGGCCTGCCGTGTGGCTGCTCCGCCTTTTAGTCATTTAGGTCACACTTAGGTTTCAGTGGTCATTGGGATTCCTCTTTACGAGCCCAATGATCAATCAATCCCGTAATTCAATCCCCTGGTCAATCATGTTTAAATGAATAATTCACAAACCATCACAGAAAGCTCAGTGAAATGGTTCACAGGCAGGACGCTGCTCTTATCCTGCAAGGAGACCCTGAATGGATTCAGTCCAAAAAATAAAACAGGATTAGGATCAAAATGTACGAAACAAAAGGGAAGATTTGTGCGTCAGTGATCGACATGTTAGCAGAAATGTGATTACACTTGCTCAAAGACTTTGAGTCCTTTATAGCTTTATGCAGAACAGTTTGCTTGAGGCTGACGCTGACCATGTAATTCCAATGTCTCTCAGTTCGAGACTTTTGTTGCTTTGTGTCACACCTCCTTTCTCTCCACTCATTTCCTGTCGCCTCCACTGTCTCTCAAAGAAAAAAGCACCGCTCAGGCTTTTCAGCGCCTCATACGCATTGAAAATGAGTTGCAAGAGAAGTGCTAAAGGCCGTGAAAAGCCATTCTTTCTCAATCAGATGTGAGTCAAGTCATTCTAAGCGGTATTGTCTGCAAAGGTTAAGTTAGATTTGGTTATTTCATATTTGAGATTTCTGTTTTTTTATTTTTTCCTTTGCTCTGCTAAGTGGCAAAGTGTCATTGCCATGCCTTGTTTGAGCACACAGGCATCATAACGGCTCTTCAGAAACCTCGTCATGGATACAGCCTCCATGTTTTACGAGTTTTATGTGCTCTCTTCACTGACTTTGAAGGTTATGTCACATACATCTGTGCACCAATCAGGATCAAGTCGACACTTATAACCACACCAAAAGTGTTAAACTCTCAATAAATAATTCATATTCAAGATTTTGCTAATTTAGTCCTGAATATTTAGAACTATACAGCAACTTTTTACACCACCTGAGATAAATATGAGGCTCTCCAAGCACCACCATTATGACAGGTGTAAAAATACAGTAAGCGTAGGCTGATCCTATTCAGCTAAAGACACAGGAGGCTGGTTTATTCCTAATAAGAAGATTTATTTACTGTTGTTGAATCCTCAGTGTCTTCCTAATATTCACTTACTATCTTGTCACATTTTAGTCTGCTAATCATGGATGTATATGAGCGCTATGTGCATAAATACGACTACGCAACAGTCTAATACTGAAACCAAGTATTAAAGTATCTCCAAGTATCAGTACAAGAAGTTGTCAGGACAGGAGGAAACAGAATGAGAGAAAGAATACTTACCTGCTCCGTCATTTTGAGACACTTTGGCCCTGAAACACATTTAGTGGTAGAAGGTAGGCGGTTTGATATCCGACTCCTCCAGTCTGCATGCTGAAGTGTCCTTGGGCAAGATACTGAACCAAAGGCTCCCACCGGTGTGTGTGTGAACGCTTATCAACTGTCTGAGCTGGCACCTTGCATGGCAGTCAGCGCCTTCGATGTATGAATGGGTGAATGCGGTGTGTAGCATAAAAGCACCTTGAGTAGGAAGACGAGAAAGGTGCTTTATAAATACAGTATAAAGAGTATTTAGTATATTTATAGCCACAAAGCTGAGACTTTCCTCTTTGCAGGCATACAGAAAGTGCTTCTTGTGGTTCATGCATTAACATAAATTTACCTATATGACCCACATCATCATTTCCTGCTCAGTATTTTATAAAAACAGCTTTATTTTTCTTGTGTCAAACACATTGTTTCAGATTAATGCTTCCCATTTAGCGCCTTGCGTGCAGCAGCTATGGTAATTTCAATGGTAAAGCAGCAATAATTTGCCGGTTTTAAACTTTGTTGCTGCTCAGGACCAGAACATAGAAGCAATCAGAGCAATCTGTTGCACTGCCCACACTAGGTCAGATTACAGCGACACATCAGCCGCTCACAGTGTGGACGCCCTGTCAGGGTGCAATAACCAGCAGCCCACACAGACTGGGGCCCAGATGGACAGGTTTACTGTTTCTGATTTCCTTCCCCTCCTCCTGCCACCGAGCAGTCCTCTCTCTGCGCTTCAGGCTTTGTGCTCTTGTGAAATGAAGTGCGATGATCAATTGCGCTGAAAATTTCTCAGAAGGTTTAAAATGGAGTTCTGTGGCCCCCGTCTGCCTCCTGAATTTTTTAACTTTTCCTCTGCGCAGAAAGACAAATGGCTGCCCTTTATGGAACAGCCTTAAGGAGTTTGATTGTTAATACTGGGCGTGTTTAATATTATAGAGGAGAGTTGTTAAATATATAAACACATTACAGTACATCTTATGATTTATGAGCTTTTTAGAAAATTGCATTATACGCTTTTTTATACACGTATCTGTTTTCTCTGTTTTCTAACTAATAAACTGAGTTCTTATTTATTTATTTTCGACTCCTCTGGGAGTCGTCCATATGTGCTTTTTTACGACGTCACAGTTTTCAGAGTCACAATCAGTCATATGGACGTGGATCGCTTCCAGAATACACACACACACTCTGAGAATAAAGGAATAAATTGATAATAAAAAATAAAAAAAATGCCAGGAAAACATAAAATTTCTTGACATTGAGGTTATTGGCTTTTGTGACTGGAGAGAAAGTTTATTGCGGGGAGCTTTTCAGAGGCTAAAAGGAGACAAAGGAAGCTAATCTCACTTAGAATGGTAAAACCTGCTATATAGCTAATGAAGTATTATACTGTGGTCAATGAGGTAGAGGCACTGCAGAGAGCCTACGCAGTATGTGTGTCTGTGTGTGTGTGTGTGTATGTACAGTGCAAGTGTGTGTGTGCGTCAGTGTGCTTTTGTTGTATGAGTGGGGGTTTGTTTGTCAGGAGGATGTGGTGATAATGCCGCCATCAAGAAGTGAAGTCTTTCAAGGGAGAATGAGCCTGCATGGCAGGAAGAGGAAGGCAGAGAGCAGAGAGAGCTTTCAGTGGAATAGAGAGAACGTAGGCAGGCAGTGAGAATAAAGAAAAACATGCATTATGACAAGAATTTCTATCATGGTATGGAATAGTATGTAACAATAATGTGTTTTTGCTTATTTTACCGGGAACTGCAAATTATGTAATGTATGCTTTAAGGCCCCAAAGCCATTCATTTCCATACAGTATAGCAAGACTAATGCTGTGTCTCAATTCGGATACTTCTACTGTATGTAGTACACTGTGTACTTCCTCCCACAGTGTGCTAGTAGTAGTGTTGTCTCGATTTGAGTACACCCCAAGCGGAAACCTCTGTGGACATGCTAAATCTATCCTTCCCTAGTACTGTCACAGTACTTTTTTGCTGCACTAACATGTCCTAGTCTCACTTGTACCCCGATTGTTTCAGCTAAATGACTAAATGCAATGCAGTGAAGTGAAACCAATGCAAGAAGTGCTAAAAAAAAAACTGCAGTTCCTCAAACGTCCACTTGAGGCTGGCTACAGAACGAGTCAATCTCCATAATATGTTAAAAAGTCCAACTTCACAGCAGAAATGAACATGTTTACAGCCTGGTACAAAAAACAGTTTTGGCCTCTATAGCTAATTTTCCTGCTCAACAACTGTACTGAGGGTGAATTTTTATATAACTCGCATGTTCAAATTATATTAAGGCTTAAAGTTATGCAAAATTAAGAACATAGCCGCTTTGATTGACAGGTAGGTGCTGCTACAGATGGCTTGGTTGAGCACCCAGACTTTATTTAGCCCGCCTCAGCTCCACCGATGATCCACGTCTTAGTTTGGATCAGTCGGGAGGGTTAGGGTTACACTGAGCTTCAAAATGGCTACAACGTTGTTTCTTGATGCTGAGTATGGCTGTTGTGCACTTACTAGAAATGACAACTCTATTTCCTTTTTTCGCCAAATTGCAACCAAAGCATCAGCGCCAACATTTGACTTCCAAATTGTAAATATAAAACTTTTATTTAACTTTTATTCACCACAACCGCTTCCGCTCCAGCAGCTTTGTCGGCAGCCATTTTCACACTGCATGGCAACGCCCTGACGGCGAGAAGTTTCAAGTGTTTCACACTCAACAGTTTGACCTAATGAGCGTACCATCCAGGAGCTCCCAGCACACTGCATGCTCTGTAACAATGGAAGTATGTGAATTGAGGCCCAGCATAAGAGTCTACAGTTATTGTGGCAGCTCTGCGAGGCTGTATTTAGGCCCATTGGTGCTTTGAGCTAAACGTTAACAATGACACCGTGACAATATGTGACCCGTGGCATCATTTCGAGTCACTTTGACCCAGAAACAAGTTGTGATAATGTTCGCCACAAAGCTGAGCCTTCTCTCTTTCACAGACGTGCAGAAAACTCAAAATGTGTTTCTGGGTCAAAGTCACTCAAAATGATGGAGCAGGTCACATATGTTAACCGTCTTAATTTAGTGTGTTAGCATACTAACGTTTGCTAATTACAGCCAGAGGCTAAAAACCAAAGCCATGTAGTAGACAAATCAAAGATTTTGGACTGATGGTAGTGCTAGATGAAAAGTTAGGAGTTCGCCGAAGTTATTTCAGTTTGTCCTGAGGGTAACATCAATGACTGCACCACATTTGACGGCAAAATCGTGACGTTAGTGTGGCTAAAAATCAATTAGCAGCCTCTTGAGACTTGAAACTTAAAGTGTGTCTTTCTTTTGTTCCGAGTTCCCGTTATTGTTGCATGATAATGTAATTACTATTGTTTATTGAGTACAATGAATGCAGGATTAGAGCAGCTACGATCAATATTGTTACATTAACAACAGATTGGCTTTTATGTGAAAGCCCACACAGCAGTTCCCTGAACTCTACAGAGCGCTTTAGCGTCTTTCAGGACATTGTTTTGGTATTTCAGCGCCCAGCTCTCATGCTGTTGTTTTCTGCCGCTGCAGCAGTTCGGAGGTGCTGGACGTAGTGCAGCATTTATCAGCTAAAGAGCCAAATATTTAATTGAAGAATTGGTGGAGACAAAAACGGAGCTAAAAGGAGAGTAAATATTGGATTTACATTCATCAGTTGGACAGAAACACAACTCCAAATTACTTTAATGCTGCACTTTAACGGCTGGATGTGTAAATAAGCAACTGTTAAGCCACATTGGTGATAATAAGTGAGTCCTATGGTGGTTTGCAGTTCATTCAGCAGTTGCTGAAGTACATTTGAGTGAAGTGAAGTGACTTGTAAAAGACATACAATCATTTTTCAAGTTATTTTTCAATCTTAAATCATAAATAATCCTTTACGTGTGTGTGACTAATCTCACATACCATGGCACCCATCAGTCTGGTATTTTTCGTGCACATTTATGACTTTTATGCTCAAGGACCTCTTGTGTTTGCGGTGATTCACGTTTTTGAAAAACCTGTTTTATTGAGTGCTCTGTTTTATACCTCCATCGACTGCTGACCCTTCAGTCCTCTTCACTGGCCCGTAGGGGCGTAGTGTTCGCCATTTTACGATATGCGACGTAGTAAAAGGTGTTTTAGGCTAAAAACAAGGCTTACCTGACATCCATAGAAACGTTTGGTCTTGTTTTGGATCTAATCTTTGAACTAAAGTTAGGTGTGGTATGAAATTTATGAATCCCTGTTATGTTATCTTGACTGTAAAGGATGCCCGCTGTACTCTGCCTCTGATTAGCTAAGCACACCAGCTAGAAAATAATAAAATAACGCCGCTGGGACACACCTGGCCAGCCTCCTCTCGTTCAGTTCTGCAAAATGTTTTCATCGTGACGTCCGGACGCAAGTCAAGGTTGTGTTGCTCTGTAAGCTGAATCAAGGGCGTGCAGGTTTGAAAGATGACAACTGTACTTTTCTCAGCGGGAGCGCAAATGTCATCAGTCCTGAAAATATGGCTGAGCAGCAGTGCTGCGGTCAAAGGTCGCGACTGTATTCACACGTGGAGCTTTTTCCCCACGGAAACTTAATGACTGGAACATGGACACCAACCGTTTTAATGACAGAGATAAAACCTGGTTGACCTGACCTCTGGGGAAAAAAATAATCCTTTGATTCAGTCACTGCCACTGTAGATAATTGTCCACTCTGCAGATAGATGCATGCACACTGACCCCTGCAAGGAGTCTGTATGTACAGTGTGAAACTGGAACAGTAATAAAAACAGCACAAAATCTAAAATAACATTCAAAATGGAAATGGTGCACATGTTTATTTTGTCTTGATGTGCTTGCATTGGCACGCGTAACTGTAATTTTTGAGGCTCCTGATGATCTTGGTCCCTGGGGGCCATCTGAGGATACTCTAGAGGCTCCTTTTTCCATCAAGAACGGAGGAAAACCTCCACCGTACCTCCTGTTCTTTTCCTTCTGTTCCTAGTTTCTGCCATTTTCCATTTGTCAAGTCCTGCTGTATCATTTTATGCTTGACTTTCTTTTCCTATTACCTCATGTACAGACGGTATGGCAGCCCGTGGGATATGTCAACATGCGGACCCATTAAATTATTAGACCTTGTTTATCATGAACTCTGTGGCATACAGAACTGACTGCATCATTTTATTATTCATGCGGCATGACTGTTCCCAAATGATGCTAACAGGACCAAGTGGGATCAGATTAATGCTGTCACATAATGACACGGGAATAAGACAAGCACGTACACATTTTGACATGTCGCTTTTTAATAATTAGTGGCGTTCGGGGGGCCAGCGTGGACATAGTGTACTGTAAGATAAAGTCTGTTGTTTTGTGCTGCAGCCTTGGTCAGATTGACGTGGCCAGTTGGATCAGCTTTGGCTATTTCTGTCTTTTTTTTTTTTTTTTTTTTTTTTTTGTGGTGCGAGCTTGCTGCAGGCAGGAGGAGGTTGGAACGCTGTCCGCTCGACTGAGTGGTCGAGTGAGGGCGACCCGTCTCGCCAACAGGAGAAGAGACTTTTTAAAGGAAGCGTTTTGTAAGGTGAAAGCCCTCAACGAACTGCACCTCCTGTGAGCTGCAGGCCTCTGTATGACATGAACGACCAAGCGTATAGTGGTCAAAGCAGGCCAAAAATCGAAAAAGCTGAAATATATAGTTTGCTCTGTGATAACACGGTCTGTTTCTCGTGCTCATACGGCTGTAAATATGTCATTAAACAGGCCATCCAGACATGAGTCATCTGTGAGATTAGTCTTTGTTTTCTGCATGCCCTCTGTCCTTCTCTATTCTTATCCTGCCTAATTTCCTCTCTGTCTCACACGTTTTTTTTTTTTTCCCACCCCAGCATGTTGACCTTGTCCCTTATTCCACCTTGTTCGATTGTGAGATCGTCCACAATGTATGTGTGACTGTGTGTGTGTGTGTGTGTGAGTGGACAAAGAGGAAATAGAGGATAAAGGTGGGAGAGAGAGCAGTGGAGAGAGAAGGGGGGGAAAGAGAGAGGGAGCAGTGAGGTGTCCAGCACTTAAATTGCCTGTTTATTTCCAGTCATTGCATCAATTACACTGATACAGCTTACAAACGAGTGCACTGAATGTGTTTGTGTGTACGTGTGAGATGGGGGTGGAATAGAAAAACGATTAAGAATGATAGATATGGAGATCTTTGTGCTGTAGTGAGCATTTTCTGGCTTCCGGCGAGTCCCCAAAAAAAAAAAAAACACACACGGGCAGAAAAGATCTTTTTTTTTTTTTTTGTTCTGTTACAAGCGAGGGAAGCGAAGGAAAGCTGAACTGTATTTTGATTGTGATCCCTTTGACAATCAGTAAATCCATGCATAGAGAGCGCACGGCTGAGTGTTTGAAGGGGTCCGCAAGGGTGTGTCGGCCTGTGGCTTGCCCTGAGATCAGGAGCGTGATCGTCGGCTCTCTGGGGAAGAGGGGCGTGTCTGTGACAGGCTGCAGTGATTAGTGGAGCTCGGCGGACAGAATTTATCAGACTCAGCCGAGGCCATGAACCATTTCGGCCTGCAACTCTGCAATTTGTCTCCCACTTCGCGTCATATAACAGCCTCGGTGTGGCTTGCTTTTGCACGTTTTTTTTGCGACATGCATGATCGTCTCACCTTGTGCATTTCTGTTTGTGCCTCGCATCGTGGAAGTATATTTGGATTCATCGATGGTGAGATGTTAGCAAATCTCGTTTGGATGACAAGGCACTTTACCTCAGGGAGATATACAAAATTGCTGTCAATATCAATATGATGTGATATATGCTTACTTCAGTTATTCTGCGATTGTGCGAGTGCATGTTGCATTTAAATCTTGACGGATAAAAAAAAAAGATTTCTCAGGAGGATCTCCGGAAGAAGTGCTGAAACGAAGAGTCAATTTTACAGTTGCAAATAAATATAGATTAGATTTATTCTATATTAATCTGCCAATTACTGTATTTTCTCAGTTAGTTGATTAATCATTTAGTCCGTTGTATGGCTGCAACTAAAAACACTAAAACACCATGCACAGACTCATGAACGTAAAAATTATTCAACTACGTAGTCGACTGTTAGTCAATTAATCGGATTGTCTATAAACAGTCAGAAAATAATGAAAATACCTGGCAGAATTTCTCACCGTCCAACATTTTCAAATGTTTGATATTCAGATATTCAGTATACTGTTGTCTAAAGGAAGGAAAAGCATCAAATGTTTTCCATTTTGGCCTTAAAAATGCTAAATTGATCGTTTGATTAATAAAAATGTTAATAATTTTCTATCGATTGTCTAATTTATTTTCAAGAGACTCTGTGTTACCAGAAAAGACAGACAAATAATCCATTTTCAGTTGTACAACATATAGATTATATTCATACTAGATCAATTTTCCAATTATTTTCTTTGTTAGTTCATCAATCCTTTTGTCTATAAAGTGTCAGAAAATAATGAAAATACCTGGTAGAATTTCTCAGAGTCCGACCTCTTCAAATGTCCAATCAATAGTCCAAAGATATTTAGTTTACTGTAAGAAACGAAGGAAAAGCATCAAATGACACCAGAGATGCAGGAATCAGAGAATGTTTTCCAGTTTTGGCTTTTAAGAAAATGCTAAATTGATCATTCAGTTATTAAAATATTCAATAATTTTCTCTGGCATTGTTTCGGTTGCATCGCTAGCACAATAGATCTTAGCACAGGTACTCAATGAAACAATGAGACGTGGATAGCACGCTATGAATTTCGTTGGTGCTCAGGATTGTTGTCATATTGAGCAAGGTGAACCAGAAATGGCTTCTATAAGACTGTCCATCTATGCTATATCACACTTTCTCCATATGAAATCACCAGTGATCTAACTTGATGACTTAAACTGAGACACAATATCTGTCTTTCTTTGCAGTTACCATTTCATGCTTTGGGAAGGGAGCACTCTATGAATAAGGTTCAAGCACACAGCTATATACATGCCAGATGAACACTTGAATATGCTATGAATATATACATACTCAGTATACAGTATGTCCAGAGAAGGTGGGTCAGAGAGCCCTCTGCAGATTTACATCGATCACATGGAGAGAAAATGGTTAGAATGATTCTGTGCAGTTTAATTTTTGAATAATAAAACTCGTGCATCACTTTAACTTGGATTAATTGGTGCCTGGCAATAATAGAACACGATCGGATCCTCCTGAGGCCCTCCTCCCAAACGACATCCCAAATCTGCATTCCCAGCTCCTCCTCCCAGGATTTTTTCAAAGACTGTATAATCCACTTGTTGAGAGGATATATTTACAAGTCTGAGACCAATTTTTCGGATTCAGGTGCTTATAAAATAAGCTTATGAATCATTGTTCCCTCAGGGAGAGACAGTGACTCACATAATTCCTAATCTGCAAATATCAGAAGAAATGTGTCATGGGAAGAGAGAACTTGTTTAATTGCCAGAATTTTTGATAGCCAATTAATTTTTGGCAAGTGTTAACCAAGTAAAAGAAAAAACACTTTTTCTGGCTCAAACTTCTGAGAAATAAATATATTTGTTATGATAGATTCATCTGGGAGGGACAACTTTCACACTGTCACATTGTTTTTCACATTATCACATTAAGAAGGTATCAAATAAATTCTTAATATAGAAATCTTTGCTGCTTCAACAAGTCACCAAGGGCTTCAGAAACCGTGATGAGTCCCAATTTTTTGACATTTCAAAGATGAAACGATTCATTTGTTAATCAAAGGAACAACTCAGAGATGAATAGCTAATGAAAATGTTTACTTTCATTACTGTTATGAAGCCATCGGGTTTTCCTGCGTTAGAAATGTCAAAGTAAATCCGTGTATTAGAGGAAACTACTTTTAATCAGCTGCTGAGCAGCCAATCATACTGGCCTGGCTCATTACTGTCAAAAGCAGAGAGCATGAAAAACATGGGTGACAGATTTAGTGGCCTGCCTCTATCCCTCTGGGATGCATACACAGTTTTTATGGTAAGGGAAACAATTCATCACGGGGCAATTCATCAGTTTATAACTTTTAATTAATGTTCAAACGCGCAGACCTTTAAAACGGCAACCTCAGCTCACGCCCGCTTTCAAGTGTCCGCTCTGCTTGTTTCCTCCTCTCAGCGTCCACACCTTCTTCTTCGTGTCCTTAAAGTGTGTCTGGTCTATTTACTGATCCGCTTCCACTTCAGCGCTAACCCACTCTATTTTCACAGCTCCTCTTTCCCTCTCCACTCTATATTCCCTCCATGTTTACATTAGTTTCGCTGGCAAGTCCTTGCGGCTCAATCCCCTGCCAATATTTGTGTTGTGGTGGATGCTGCCCCCTATTTCCAGCGTTTTATCATCTTAACATCTTTCCCAAACAGCTCATTTAGTTTCTTAAATCCTCTTCCCTCCCCCCCCACTCCTCTGCCCTGAATTAGCGACATCAAGGATGAAAATGAAAAGAAATGGCCAATCAGAGAGTGCAACGGAAAGGGGAAACCATTGAAAAAGGCTCAAAATGGAGCCCGCATGAGCAAATTGGACAGTCATAAGCACAGCCCAGACGTAGAAAAGTCCACATAATAGGGAAGAAAAGAGAACCCGACAGATTGATTCTGAGTGAAATTAAAGAGGACGAGTGGGAGAATGAGATGAGTAAATTGAGCATTGCATACTGCATTACAGTGTCTCTTAATTAACCGTGTAAAAGCTTTCTTATTAGGACTGATGCACTCCTCAGTTAACGAGGGAAGAGAGAATGCTCTTTCGGTTGTCATTGAGATGGGCCTCAGAGGAAAAAAAAGTGAAACAGCAAAGCACTGAATAGGAAAGGGCGAGAACAACGCGGGGACAATGATAAAGAAAGGACTGAACTAACTGTTCGCGTAAAATCATCTGACTCTGCGCGTTTTGTCTCAATTATCTGTCATCTTTGTCATCTCAGTCCACGCCGCTCTCCTCCACCACCACCACCACCACCAACACCACCTCCCTGTCAGTGAATAGACATTATGTGCAGCTGTGTTGAAAGTCTGATCACATCGCAGGGTATCTGTGTGTGTGTGTGTGTGTGTGTGTGTGTGTGTGTCGAATGATTTCAAGCGTCAGGTTCTGCACCTTTCCTGTCTATCATCACTAAATAACAGGGAGGCATAAACAATTTAAAAACATACACACAATCTTTTGAATCTTTTATTTACACGCACATACAAACAGTATCTGAGAGAAATGCACCATAGCAACGGAGAGATATAACAAAGCCTGACTGCGACATGGACACTAGATATTTTGGAGCCACAATGTATCACTATATTAATGTTTCCAAAGCATGACATGCAGATTATGACTTTAATGAATAGTTAATGTTTCGGAAAATACATTGATTTGCTTTTCTTTTCCCGAAAGTAAGCTGAGAAGATTGATATAAATTCCATGGCGTGTTTTTAAAAAAGCAACTTGGAGGTTGGATTTCTTACTGTATCTTTACTTTATATTTCATAAAAATGATCATTTGAACAGTGATGCATGATTTTATATGTTTTAATTTAGAGAAGAAAATAACCTTAAAGCCTCTTTTATCTTCTACATTGGTCACATGAAGGAGCCTGCTATAGCATAGTGCATTGCTCCCTTCACAGCACTGAGCTGGAAACAGGGTGAAACAATTAGCCCGGCTCTGTTTGAAGTTGTGAAAACTATACCAGCACCTCTAAAACCTTGTCTTATTTACATAATTACAGATCAAGTAAATATTGTTATTTTTTTGGTCTGTTCGTGTACAGGGCTAAAACAAAGAAGATACATCTTGTAACTAAGTTTTAGAGGTGTTGGTAAATGTTTATTCAGCTAACAGACAAGAGCCAAGCCAGCTGTTTCCCCTCTGCTTTATGCTAAGCTAAGCTAAAAACATCCCGCCTCCGGCTCTGTGCTTAACACAAGAGATACAAGAGTGTGTTGCCAGCGAATGTGTGTATTTCCCAAAACTAATTGGCTTAAATGTTTTTGCTGATAGTTGAGAAGACTGACACCACTACAGCCAGGAGATAGTTAGTTTAGCGTAGCTTAGCACGAAGACTTCCAGCTGAAGCTTCATATTTACGACACAGACACAAGAGTGGTGTCAGTGTTCTCATATAACTCTTGGAAAGAATGTAAATAAACATAATTATCCAGTTATGTTGAGCTAAAGAACAAAGGGACGATAAACTGACTAATTTACACAGATGCATTTTAATTGCATTTAAAAATTGGCTGGTTTATTCCTTTGAATTCCTCTTTTGGGAAATATTAATCCAAAGTTTCTCTTATTTGAGAGTGTAATGTAGTGTGAACGTGAAGACGCGTACGTCAACAATTAAAAGTATCTCAAACGAGACCTGCGTTCAGCATGTAACTACTTTTTCACGACACTAATAGGAAACAAGCCCGAGTACATTCTGAAGTTTCGTTTGACAACTGTCTTGCAGTTATTTTCAGGTTGCTCAGCCACATCGCAGCTGCAGCACTCCAGATGGGAGACAAAGACTGTTTTTTCCACAAGCAACTGCGCCTGAGTCAGCAGATTTCACACGCAACAAATCTGCAATAACAGCTGTAGCGGCGGGCTGTCTTAAGATCAAACTTAAACGTCAGTCTGGGCAGGAGCGACTGTGCGGGTGTCATTGTGATTGACGGCTCTTGTTAAGGGCAGGATTCCTGAGAGCAGAACAGCGGCTCAGTCTTGTCAAGGTCAGTCGGGAAGTGTTTGGCCGGAATCCAATTGGAGATTTCAGCTAGAAAATTGAAGATATGCAATCCAACCTGTGTGTCAGAGCTGGGAATCAAAAGGTCAGTTAAGTGTCATCGCAATGATAGAAGGAATTATGGCATGCAGTGACAGAGCCAAGAGGTTTAGTGTAGCGAAAGAAGACAGTTTGGTCCTGTTGGACCTCCACGGGGAGGAAGATGTGGACTCGTTTGTACCACAATTTCTTCTTAAAGAACTCTTTCAACAATAACTGATGTCAGTCTTGATTTGAAATGTATTAATTTTAGAAGCTTGGTGCTCACAAATCACACAAACAAAAACAAAACAACTTGAAGTGCGATATAATACATTCACCTATGTTTTATGTCTCACTGCACAATCTCTGCTCCTTGCTGTCTCTTCCTGCAATATGCCACTGTGCTTACAATGAATTAGAGGCACTCCCCTTATGGGCATTGTGAATTACGACAGTTATTCCCTCGTGTGTGCTGGTTCCAAGCTATCACAGGTGTGTAAAGTTGTTGTTTTAGTACCTGGTCTTAACTTGGCCCTCGTATCGCCCCTGTGTCAGTTTGATTTGACTCGGTATGCTGCAGTGACATCTGGCATGAAATTGAGATTGTTTATTATCATAATTCCAACTGTATACCTGATGGTATACTGGAATTAAATCATAGCCAGGGGTGCACTGTCAGCTCAACACGTAGATATTTGGCAACAGTTATATTTGTATCAGTTCCAGTTCAGTGCCAAGATTACATTTCTGACTCTACTAGTTTTCATCCACGTCTGTGTTAACTATTTATCCACATCAGAGATTTTTGAAGGGTTGAGGCAAAGATACCACGTAAGGACAAGTGCTCACTGGTGTTAGTAGTTTGGCGAGCTGATTTGGCCCGGTCACAAACCCAACAGAGAGTTGAAGCAGCTGCTCTGGCTGTGACGCAAATGACAAAATACTTGGCACCCGATTGTCCAAAATTACACTTGATTGCTGAGTCGACAGTATAAAGAATTGTATGTGTGATGTCACCCAAAAGTTTCTGAAGAGCTGTTTTGAAGCTCAAAGTACGTGGCGAGTCCTGCCTGTTCTGCCTCATAGCTAATCTAAAATTCGTAAAGATGTGGATGATCAGCAGGCAAACTACACTTGGGTGCTCAAACAAACCACCTGTAATGGCACCTACCTGCCAATCAAAGGCAGGTAGGTATATTAAATATGAATGGGTCAGTTCTATACAGTTGTTATGAACAGGCAAAGTAGTTATAGAGACCCAAACTGTTTTGTACCAGGCTGTAAACATGTTTATTTCTGCTGTGAAGTTGAACATTTTAACATGGGGACTTATGGAGACTGACGTTCTGTAGCCAGCTTCAAGTGGACGACAAGAGGAACTGCAGTTTTTGCCACTTCCACACTGGCTTCACTTCATAGCTACAGACGTTGGTGTCAAATCTGAACATGATACACATAGGTCACAATTTCTAGTGATGTCTTGTCTCGAGTAATACAGTAAATAGTCCATAATTTAAAAAAACATTGTGAAAAAATGCGTATGGTCACATTGTAACCTTAGTTCTCTGAAGACACTATCTCTCCAGCTTTCCTATATAAATATGTAGCAGAGTTTTTTGAGATAACTGTTTAAATTTCCTCAGTCATTATGTTTTTTCCAGAGTTCCTCAGTATTAATCTAGTGAAAACTGGATCTGCTAATAGCCAATTTAGCATAGTTTTTATGGTGCCAAATTGAGTAGGAGCACTGCTGTCAGTGTCAGATTTTGAAAACCTCTCATCTACATAAATACTTTCTGCAGATACCTTGTTGAAGATTTAAGAGGCTCATTCACAGAATATGTCAGCGATGGAATGTAATATGCCTAACTATCTTTTGAAACGTGTATAACCATCTGGAAATAAAGATCTTTTTGTTTTTATTTTCTTTAGAATGAGCCTTTTTTAAAGACGTGTACATGGAGCCAAGGGTTTAGAAAATATGGCACAAAAATATCCAAGTGTCCTTGTTTTTTTTTTTTTGGTTTGCTCTGAAACTGATTTCGCAAAGAGCTATTTGTGTTCCAAGACTTAAAGAATACGAATGTTAAAGGAGCAATGCTGCTCTGTATTTTTAGAAGTCTGATCAGATGAGGTTTGGTTTCCTGACAGGAGCAGTAAGTTGAACTGACTAGAAGGAAGATGGCGTGCTGTTTCGTGTCACAGAGCAGTCGATGTTAGCGATGAGAAAGAGACCCGAGATCAGCATCAATGTGAAGGGAAAGAGATCAGGGCAGAGGGGGCTGCTGGCAGAGTTTCAAGGCCTCGTCAGGGGGGGAAAAAAGGGATGGTTGGAAGTTGGGAGTTTTAGACATCATTCATAATGTAGTCAGTTTTAGATGTGTTGGTAAATGTTTATTTAACTAACAGACAGAGCCAAGAGCCTCCCCTACAGAGCCTCTACTTTATGCTAAGCTAAGCTAAAAACATCCCGCCTCCAGCTGCGTACTTGCAGAGACACAAGAGGCATCAATGTTCTCGTTCTTGCAAGATACAGTGCTACAGTACAGTGCAAAGGTGCTGGTAGGCTTATTTTATTTTACGTGAGCCAGTCTGTTTCCTTGAACCTCCAGCCTTCGTGTTGCTGTGTTGGATATTTTTTATGACTACATATTTTATCCGAGATTGATGCCATTCTTTGACCCTGTTTTGATTTAACGACCTGAACGACTAATGTGGCGCAATCATCAGCGTAGCAGAAAAGAGAACATCATTAAATTTCCTTTAAAGTTTGCTGATTTCAGATTTTTCCTTGATTGGCAATAAAACAACACGTTCAGTCATCCGAGTCATCTGATTTATTTGCAATCAAAGTTCGCTAAATGAAGAATAAAACACTTGAATCCTCTAAACCAAGAAGGAAAGAGAAGACGAGTGCTTAAAGATCTGTAATGCAGTTACAGTTTCATCAGAAAATATGACATTTGATTGACATTGATGCTCAGCTGTCATCGTCTCTCTCCACAGACAACTGATCTGAAGCCAGCGGTGACAACTCATCGACATCAAAGCCGAACGTAGAAGAAAAAGTGAGAGCGTGCCGCTACGCAGCAGACTTTATGGACTGCATGTCGACAGAAGCCGGAGTAGATACAGTCTGCAGGCTTTGAAGGGATTGTGTCGAGCAAATGGTGCTGCAGCACCTTCATCCCTGGCAGCCCCACTTCAAAAAGTAAGCATATGTTCGTCATTTGAAATATCTGAGCAGTTTGTAGCTTTTGTTCTGTGTTTTCTGATCACACCATCGTATAATCAAAGTATTTGAATGCGTCACTGACCTGTACGTGTGTTGTTTTAACCTTACAGCCCCATTACGTTCAGTGTTTGTCTGAACAATAAATACCTGGAGTCCTTGAAAATGTATTAGGCAATCATCTCTGCCCTGAAGAAATTTTGGAATTTATCAATGCAAACAAAGACGGTGGCTCGAAATGACATATTCTATTATCCAGATGGTTAAAGGAGTCTGTTTTGGATTCTGGAAATACTTTTAAGCGTTGTCTAACCACCTTCTTGGTTTTTCAAGGATCTCAGAATAATTAGAGAAGCAGAAGCACTGTGAGTGATGTGCGATGGCAATAAATGAGAGGCGTGAAGCTCTTTTAACCCATCCGATGTGAATGAACCTTTTTGTATTAGACTTTAAATTTCAATTAAAATCATCTGCAACTGACTCACTTAAACAATATATCAGATTATAGAACTGAATGTCCACAAACATCAAACCATAAACTACAGATTTTCAGCGTGACATCTCATTATTCTGTAGTCTTTGTTAGATTTAAGACGTTTTAATGATCTGTGCCCCGCTGTCTGACCTTGATACCCATCAGACACTGAGGTGTCACGCTCTCTGCCTCTCCTGTCAAATCCGCCCGGCAACAAAGCATCAGTAAGGTTGCATGTGCTTGATCTTCTCAGGCTGTTAATAAACTCGCTATCATGGTATATATACATTTGTTAGCAGCCAGTTTGCTAATAGAGCTAACAAAGCTGATGAAGCTAACAGAGCTGAAAGCTAACAGTTAATAGAGATACTAGAGTTAAAAGAAAAACCAGATCTTAGAGCTAATAGAGTTAAAGCTAATGAAGCAAACAGACCTAATAGAGCTAACAGTGCTAAAAGCCATTATACGTAGCTAATAGAGCTAACAGAGCTAACCGACCTAAAAGAGAAAACAGAGTTAATAGAGCTAAAAGAGCTGAAAGTTACCTGAACAAACAGAGCTAATAGAGCTAACAGAGCTAACCGACCTAAATGAGAAAACAGAGCTAATAGAGCTAACAGAGTTAACCAACCTAAAAGAGAAAACAGAGTTAATAGAGCTGAAAGTTACCTGAACAAACAGAGCTAATAGAGCTAACAGAGCTAAAATTCAACAGAGCTAATAGAGCTAAAAGAGCTGAAAGCTACCTGAACAAACAGAGCTAACAGAGCTAACAGAGCTTAAAACTAATGGAGCTAATACAGCTAACAGAGTTAAAATCCAACAGAGCTAATAAAGCTAAAATCTAACCGAGCTAATAGAGCTAACAGAGCTAAAATCCAACCGAGCTAATAGAGCTAACAGAGCTAAAATCTAACCGAACTAATAGAGGGAAAATCTAACCGAGCTAATAGTGCTAACACAACTAAAATCTAACTGAGCTAATAGAGCTAAAATCTAACGGTGTTAAAAGAGCTAAAAGCTAATGGAATAAACCAAACTAATAGAGCCAATAGTGCTAACAAAGCTAACAGAACTAAAATCTAACAGAGCGAAGAGAGCTAATAGAGCTAACAGAGCTACAAGCTAACGGAACAGACAACACTAAAAGTATCTGCAGTTTTCTTTTATCCTTTTAGCATTTCTATGAACAATATAAACAAAGTCATGAGACCTTGAAGCTTTGGCAAATAGAAGCCAGAAGAGCACCTTGACTGTATCTTTCTCAAACGGTGACACTAATTAAATACGAGATAAATGAAGCCATTAAACAAACCAACACTTATCAACGGTTAAACAGTAAGCAATAAAGCTCGATTATCCCCCTCATTTTCTGCTTTTGGGCAGGAGGCCAAACAAGGCAATCAGTAAAGGTTGCACTAACAGCCAGCACCTATTAATGAAATATACTAACTCGCTGCAAGTCTTTGAGGTGGACTGTATCTCATGATACAATGACTGTCTCGATTTGTTTTTCAGTTTGAAAGCCAGCACAAAAGTACCTGCTTTTCTGGTCCCCAGATATGAGCTAATATTTTGTAATTCTAATACATAATTTTCATAAATTTACTTTGTAAATCAGGAAAAATGCAATATGTTCTGAACCTGAAGCCTGAGGAGATTTCAGAGGTGAAAGTGAGATCATATGGAGTCAAAAGAGACTGTGAAGTGTTTCAGAGTTTAAATAAACTTTTCTTTAAGATCTGAACACTCCTACAGATGATATTTCATGCAAGAGAAGCCCACACACACACACACACACACACACAAATAAGTCAAAGTGTACACTGCACCGGATCTTTTCTGAGCCCCGGAGGCGTCCTGTGTCTATTTATTGACCGTGATTTCTCATATGGTGAAAGACAAGTATATACAGCTCTTAGAACAACAACACAAGATCATATTTACTTTATTATTAACAAAAGCATGCATGCATACACTAGTGACTAGTAAAAATCCTCACATTTACTTAAATTGGATTTATTTAATGCTTCCGTAATTAATTTTCTAAGTTGCATTGCTGCTGTAATTTTCCTTTGAAGTGGATTTTATTAGACAAAAGTGGATTTTGACTGTTGCCAACGTTTGTTATTTCAATCAGTCAGAGGAAAAGCAAGTATTTGTTTGCCTTTGGATTTTTGTTTGCACGACATAAAGGCTGTTCAAAATGGGATTAAGCGAACGTTGCATAAAGAGAGACGGATATAGAGGGGAAAAAGAGGGAGAGAGAAGCTGCTGCAGATTGAATGCTAAGGAATAAAATATGCAGGAAAAGAAAGAACAAAACCGCAGATGGAAAGATGAAATTCAGTCGATGTCGATGTTATGTTATGTCCCAGCTTATGTGGGGAAAGGAAGTATCATAAACCAGTTGTATCTGGTAAAAACCAAATTATTTATTACTTGAAATTCAGATTTATTATACAACCAAAACAGGTGAGAAAAGAAATACCTCAAGAATACGAGTTAACTCAATGGTTAACATTCACAATCAAACGAAGGAGAGCTCAACACAAAACACAAGCCTCGGTTCTCATTTAAATAAGGCTGATCTTCAGATTGGAGACTGGAGATTGGTGGTTTGGGGCCAGGTGAAGTCAATGCAGAAGTGTCTAAAAACAGCGTCCACTTGAGGCAGGCTACAGAACAAGTCAGTCTCCATAAGCCCCCATGTTAAAATGTCCAACTTCACAACAGAAATAAACATGTTTAGGGGCGGTCGGTAGCGTAGTGGGTTAAGCGGCCGCCCCGCGTGTGGAGGCTATAGTCCTCGATGCAGCTGGCGCCGGTTCCAATCCTGCATCGGACGGCTAATTTACTGCGTGTCTCTGCCCCCTGCTTCCTGTCTATCTTCAACTGTCCTATCAATAAAGGCATAAAAAGGCCAAAAAAGGAATCTATAAAAATAAAAAAAAAGAAATAAACATGTTTACAGCCTGGTACAAAAAACAGTTTTGGTCTCTATAGCTAATTTCCCCATGCATGGCAACTGTACTGAGGGTGAATTTTTATAGAACTCAGAACTTGTTCAAATTATACTGAGGCTTAAAGTTATGCAGAATTAATAGTGTGGCTACTTTGATTGACAGGTGGGTACCATTACAGATGGCTTGTTTGAGCATCATTCAGCCCACACTTCACACATGCAAGGTGTTATCAGTGGGAGCCGTAACAAGGCCAGACACAAGTAAAGGGAAGACATGGTTGTAAAGGGAAGTGTGAGAATGACACAAGAGAAAACCAGGCTTTAGCCAGTCTCAGCCTCACTGTTCGATAAACTACACACGAGAGGCTACACAGTGAGAGAGCAAGGAGAAAAATATCCTGCTTTTGTTGAATCAGTGTTGACTGGAAGTGAATCACTGGATGTCCAAGATGTGCGTATGAGGACATGCGCAAACATGTTTTGATTTTGGAAAGTACATCGTAGGATCTGATGTGTAATGTGTGTGGTTGTGGTGTCGATGAGAAGATGAAGATCCAAGTAGTTGACAGGAAGATGAGTCATACTGTAGACTTGGATCAAGGCACCAGCATGTGATGCAAACTGGCCTATAATCAGTCCAACTGATAAAGTTATTTGATAGATTTTCAGGTTTTATTTTCTATTTTGGTGGATTTGTGGTAGGATGTGAATTTAGTTGTTGTTGGCTGAGAAGAAATTGAGCTGTATCCATGATTATTCAGTGTGAAAAACTGTATTATGTTGGAAGATATGAGCTACAGCAGAGATAAGTTAAGCTGAATTTATGCTTGACACAAATGCTCCTGCTGTAGATTGCAGGTTTTGAGTTTTTAATTCAGCATTAGCACAATGCATCAGACATGATTGGGCCGTATTGTGCTCTGATTATAATCCCAAAGAAACTGTTTCACTTCTCTTTATAATACAGATTGACATTGGGCTACTCTCACACAATTCATATAAATGGAGTTACACCCAGGTAGCTCCCGTTCGCCTTTTCTTATTACTGAATGGAGACTGCTGCTGTGCAATCAGCATGATGTATTCATTCATTTATAGGAGGCGGTGAGCGCGGTGAGCAGAAGGTTTGCAGTGGAAATGGCTTTGCAACATGTGTGTTGCTGGAAAGAAAAAAAAAACAGCAGAGCAACCTTCATCAGTTTACTTAATGTTGTCTTCACTACCGGAGAGGCTGGAGCTCAGGCAGTAGAGCGGGTTGTCTAATCGAAGGGTTGATGCTTTGATTCCCAGCTCCCCCCAGTACAGTTGGGAACGTAGACAGTTTACCCGAAATATACACACACACACAAAGGCAATGCAAATGTGGAGAGAGATGATGGAGTGATGGGCAGCCACACAGAGCGACGCCCCGAGAGCAGTTCGAGGGTTCGGTGCTTTGCTCAAGGGCAAGGGCACTCCCTACGGAGTGAGCTTCTGCTGCCCCATAAAGTTACAGTGGGCCAGATTACGCTTGGGTGCTCAAACAACCTGTCAATCGTGGCCACACTCTTAATTATGCAAAACTCTAAGCCTTAATATAATTTGAACAGGTGAGTTCTATAAAAATTCAGACTCAGTACAGTTTTTATTGCACTATGTAGAGGAAGATTGCTATATTTGTATATTTCCATGTCTTTACACTTGTGTATATTTTATTTATTTAATGTTTATTGCTTGTTTTGCACTGGGGATATGAGGGAAAACAGAATTTCAACTCTCTGTATGTCCTGTACATATGGCAGTGTTGACAATAAAGTTGATTTGAAATTGAGGTTAACATGGGGGCTTATGGAGATTGACTCATTCTGTAGCCAGCCTCGAGTGGATGTTTGAGGAACTGCAGTTTTGGCACTTCCATATTCACTTCACAGCCACAGAGGTTGCTTGGGACACAGTTCACCACACCTAACCCTGAAGGCTGTGCCGTCAGTGTGTGTGTGTGTGTGTGTGTATAGGTGAGCTTTGTATGATTGCGAGCACTTTGGAAAGGAAGGAAGTGCTATATCACTCCTGATGAGCAGTTGGCAGCATGTGTGAGTGTGAACAGGTGAATGTGACAAGTGTTGTAAAAGCACTTTGAGAGGTCAGTTGACCAGAAAAGTGCTATATAAATACAAGTATCATTCACCCATTACACTTTTCTTTATCCGCATGGTATCTCTGTGGCTGTGCAATTACCCCTGAACACACTATAGCCCAGCATAAACCAGATAAACTTGATGTGGATTTCTTAGATTTGTTAAGAATTGTCACCAAGATACATACTAAGTGGGACATTTTACAATAAAAAATCATCTTGTCATCTTTCCAGATAACTATGGCATACTCTTTAATGGTGACAGAGTTTCTAAATGACCACAATACCTATAATTAAGCTTTACTTTGAAAGGCCTTAGAATGGTTAACCCTCCTGGTTGCAATTGCCATTGCTTGGACTTGAGAGGATTAAAGCAAAAAAAAAAAAAACTAAACATATTTCCTCATTGCTCGTTGTGATTATAATGTCAACATTGTGACAGCTGCCTGCCAGAAACTGAAGTCACAACAGCAAATAACATTTTAGCTGGGACTTTAAATGGAAAGAGTGCAAAGAATGTTAACTTTTCTATGAATGTGTCCATCAGTTTCTAGATCCAGATAACAGAAATTACTCTTTTATTTATTTGAATTTTTAAAAAGAAATGCTGTTAAAAAGATGTTTAAGAATATAAAATACATAAATAAATTACATTCATAACAAGTTCTTTGATTCGTTAGAGGTTGCAGTGTAACTAACACCTGCCGCTGCTGCTGATGTGTGAAAATCAGGTGTTACTACCTGACAGTGATTTATAATGAAAGGATCAGTTTATACTCAAAAGCACATACATGTATAGTTTCCACATCTTTAAAGCGGTGGTGAGATTTTAGGTGTTCTCAGTACTCCGGTATTGCTCCCAGATATAACCTGACAGCCCTGCAAAGGTGTCAGGGAGGCTTTTCATTGATTTTTTTAGCTTTTTCCTTTTTCCTCTGTTGTTTTTTCTGATGTGAAGGTTCATTTTCACCCTCAAAGCACAGTGTTGTCAGGTGACTCTGTGGCTGTCCTGGACCTCCCACAGTCCTCTGTGTTCGTATTGCAACTTGTCAGGGTTGAATTCAAAATTAACCAATTAGGCTAACCAACCTCCCTCTCTTCTTTCCTCACAAATAAAAAAAAGAAAAAAGAAAAATCCAATCAGAGGCCTAGCTGAAGCGTGACAAGCACAGCCTGACTCCTTGACTTAAAGGCAGGAGATAAATTTCCTTTTATAAGTCCCGTTTAAAAAATGATCAACTATGTTTTCTCAAAACGCGAGAAGCTTGACTCTCCTTGAGAATAAACTAGTTTCCTCTATTTTATGTAGCAGCAACATTAGTGGAAAACAGCAGTGCGGATGATTTCAGAAGCCAGTGAGGCGCTGATCAAAGACTGCTTTATGACCACTGACACGGACTGGCACATCTAAAGTTTACTTTCCAGCTAGTCTGCCAAGCTCATGCTATCTCACTGTATCATCCACCAATGTGGACCTCCCATTAAATATCAAGTCTTTTATTTTAAATGGCGTCATAGATAAAATCCAGAGGCCTGTAGGTCAGTTGTTTATTTCGTTAATTAGCACAATAACAACTAAAAAAAAAAAAAAGGCATGGATGCTTGAGAACAATTTTTATCTAAATTTGTTTGACAACAAGACTAATGCTGTGTCTCAATTCATATATTTTAGATAAACTGTATACTATTAGCACACAGTAGTCTCATATATTTGCTTAGCGCACTACAACAAGAAGTATCCAGTGTTCCAGTGTGCCAATTTGGGAAAGGTCTCAGTTCGAGTAGAGCCTTCTTTGCCAAATTGCTCCGTGTGGAACATTAGTGCCAAAATATAAACGTAAAACATGCAAACAATGTAGTGAAACTGCAGTTCCTCAAACGTCCACCTGAGGCTGGCTACAGAACGACTCAACCTCCATAAGCACCTATGTTAAAATGTCCAACTTCACAGCAGGAATAAACATGTTTACAGCCTCATTATAACTAATCTAACCTGTTATATTATGAACGTGCTGTTACCGGTGGCTTGTTTGAGCTCCCAGGCGTCATTCAGCCCATCTCAGGTCCACCAGTGAGCCACATCTTTGCCGACTGGCCAGGAGGCAAAACATATTTTTGCCAATAAAATTATCCTGTTTAGTTCAATCCAGGTTCTGTAACAGGAGATGGAATTATTGACCAGGGTTAGCATGTAGTACCATTTGAACATAACTCCCTCAAAACGCTGTCAGCCTCATGTAAGACCTGTTCTTACCTTTGCACACAGTGTGAGGGCATATTACTACAAGGAGCCGCAGCCCTTTTGTTAATGCTGAAAGGATTTACCTGCAATCTTGCTGTCAGCAGGAAGAAACACCGAGCGAAAAGAATTCAGGGGCTGCAGCCGCTGCAGTGGAGAGGACAGGGAATTAGACTGGTGGCACGACAGAACATATTATAGTGCTGTAAAAATAAAACATGTCAGCGTGCTGTAGAGCTATATATCAAGTCACTTCAGGGCCTTGTGAGCTGCATACCCATCAGCAACCACAAACCCCCTCAGGATAAGGGTACATCTCCAGCTGTGAGTTATGTCGAGCCCTCTATAGCTGTTGTACTACTCTATTACTTTGCTACCGATATTATGGAAGCAATATTTAGTAACATACACAATATAACTGTTAATGTATAGGTCCAATCATGATTCATTTCCACATATTTAAATGGAAATTGCAAGCAAACATATCGGACTGTATTTAACTATACAGTTAAATATGTGCACCGAAGGCAGATCTATTTAAATGTTTATTGTGTCATTTATTGAAACCAGAATTGAATCTTTGGCTTGTTAAGACAGCCAGGTTTCCAAAAAAGTTGGCACGCTGTGTAAAATGTAAATGATGTGCAAAACACTGACACACCATATTTAATTAAAAACAGCACGAAGACAACTTATCGAATGTTGAAACTGCTTTTGAAAAAAATGATATGCTCATTTTAAATTTGATGCCAGCAACACGTTTTAAAAAAAGAGTCTGTACAGGGTCATGTTTACCACTCTGTTCATCTGCTCTTCTTTTCACAACACTGTGAGCGTATACAGTATGAACTGAGGAGGCTTTGCTGTAATCTTGAAAAGTCTAATGTTTTCACATTTTTGCCTGATGTGGGATTACAGCTGCTCAACTGTTTTGGGGTCTTATTTGTCTCCTTTGTTTTTATGTTTCCATAACGTGCCAAACATTTTTAATAGGTGACAGGTCGAGACTGCAAGCAGACCAGTTTAACATCTGGAGTCTTTTACTACGGAGCCACGCTGTTGGAATACATGCAGGATGTGGTTTTGGATTCTCGTCTACTTGGCAGCATATGTTACTCCAAAACTTGTGTGTGTATATATATATATATATATATGATATCATATCATATATATATATACATATGTTGCCTTCACAAATGTGCAGACTTCCCACCATGCCATGTGCACTAATGCACCCGTATACAGTACCATCACAGTTGCTGGCTTTTTAACTGTGGACCCGAATGGTCCCTCTCGTCTTAAGCCTGGAGGACGCGGTGTCCATGATTTCTCAACAGAATTTTTAATTTTGACTCACAGCAGGAGATTTTTCACCTCACCTCAGAAGGCAGCGACATTTCTGGATCTGGTTTATACACGGTTTCCTCTTTGCATGGTATAGTTTCAACCTTTATTTGTAGACGCAGCGACTAACTCTGTTCACAGACAATGTTTTTGAAGTTTTCTTCAGCTCATGCAGTGAAGTCGTGTCTGTTTTTGATTTTTTTGATGCAGTGCCATCTGAGGGCCTGATTGAATATTGGTTTTCAGCTTTGTCTTTTGCTTTCAAAGCTTCCTTCTTTTAATAAAATTATGTACTGTAGACAATGAAATCCCCAGATTCTTTGCAGCTTTACATTGTGCTATTTTCAATTACATATGGGGCTTCAATGTTTTGCAGATCATCACATTTTGCTTTTTCTATTTACATTTCGCACGGCATGCCAACATTATTGGAAACGGGCTGGGTTGTACATGCAATTGAAGAATTTAAGCTTTTGGAATAACGCAACAGAAAATGGAGATGTTTTTCATTGGAGCGTTAATATAGACTATATGACAAAAAATAAGAAAATCATTTTCATCCGGAAACACAAATCTTTATATATGTCACATAGGCTGGGTCTTTGTGTCAGCAGCTCAGATGAGAAACTGCTGAGTGCAAATCCAATCACTCCTTCATGCCAGGAAATTGGTGCATAAACCACGAAAAAAAAAAAAATCGAGTTTGTATGGGTGGAAGAATCCATTACTCATTAAGCCTTTTAACATGTTATTCAATCTGCTTGTATAGCATATTTACATGGCATGTTTTCAAAGAAGAGATGATGATAAGAGAGTTAAAAGGATTGTAATGCATTGGCACAACAAATAATTCATAATTACAATTTATTATGAGCAACAAACACAAGGACTCATTGGGTTTGAAAATATGCGAGGCGATGAATATAGATGGCTTCATTCAAAGCACTTGAACGTAACTTGTGATAATGAGAGTCTGTTTATTTTCACTGAAAAATTACAACAAAGATCATACATTTTATGTTTTTCATGTGTTTTGGTGCCTTGTTTGTTTCTTTTGGGGATTAAAGTCGATTTTTTTGTTTTAATAGCTTGAAGATTATAGTACATTATTGCAAAGACATGTTCTCTTAGCTTAGAGATTTTACAAGACCAGCAACCTCCAACGATTAACCAAAATGAATAGGCCGTGCTTTTCTGGCCCGTCTTATTCTTTTCTATCTCAGATCCCTCGATTTATGTCTGTCATCACCGTTACCGTCCCCTTTTCCACACGTCCAATCTGTAAATCTAAAATATGATCCATGAACATGGCATGTAAGATAAGCTGTGGGCCACTATTATCTTTTCCCTGCCATCAGTAAAGTGGATTTTCTGATACATCAGCAGCCCCTTCGGTCATCCAAAATCCTTTTTTCCAGATTTCCCAGTCCTATCCCTCTGTGGGGTCTTAATGGAGAGATGGGATTCAAAGGTCTTGCTCAAAGCTGCTTTCTGTCACTCTCTCGCTCTCTTTTTTTATGTAAATCGATCCGGTCTTGGGTTCCAGTATTAGATTGGGGGTTGCTGTGTGTACTGTACTCTGCCTGAGGCGGCTGACTGTCTGGCTAACACATTACCCCACATCTCTGCTTTACTCCCCTCTACAGATAACTGAAATGTAGACTGCAGACATATAGATTGTCCCCATATGGGTTAATGTTTGCAATTTGATCGTGCATGGACAGACAAACACACTGTACTTCCGAAGCAGAAACATTCACACGCACAAACACAAAGAGCAAGTGCTCTATATGCTTTTAAGAAAAATGAGCAACTGTGAGGGGGAAAAGAAATCCTGAAATGACTGTCTACCATTATTTGTAGCACCTGCTTAATCCAGAGAATCACAGCTCAATATGCTCCATTAATCCCTCTGGCTCTCTGCACCACTTCAATCTCACACCACATCTATCTTGTTTTTAAAAGGGCTGACCCAAATACCCTGGTGTTCAGACTCACTGCTCTGGGATCCATTCTTAAGCACGTGCATCCACTGAAATCTTCTGAACATTTAAGGCAGAATAAGGTGTGAAGTCCTCTTTATTTAAAACTGCACAAAGTGTGTAAACAATATCAGACTTTTAAATTTCATAATTGAGTTTTCGGTGCACTGACACCACTTCACTGTGTCAAGAGGTGGGAGGTAGAAATGGGTGTAAATATGGTGTTACATGATTAGTGAGTACTAAGTTGGGAGCATGACAGTATAAAGAATAAATGATGTATGCGTGACAGGTTTCTAAAGAGCTGTTTTGAAGCTCAAAGTCTGTGGCTGGTTGGTGAAGACATTGATCATTGTGGACCTAGGACAGGCTAAATGAAGCCTGGGTGCTAGAACAAGCCAAGTGTAATGCCACCCACCTGTCTATCAAAGCGCCCACACTCTTAATTATGCATAACTTTAAGCCTTAATATAATTTGAACAGGTGAGTTGAATACAAATACACCCTCAGTACAGCTGTCATGAAGGTGGGAATTAGCTAAAGAGACCAAAACAGTTTTTTGTACCAGCCACGGAGGTTGCCACTTGGTTGGGAGATATTAATAAATCCAAAACAACTCACACAAGAAATATAAAATAAAATTCAAACATGGAAAATTGTGCAATGACAAATTGTGACTTGATGACTTAATGATGGCATTATGATGTATTTATTTTTAACTGAAGCTATTTGTCTAAATTTCTAAGTCTGATATCAAATGAATAAATAAATGAATAATATAATATCTGTCAGCATGATTGATACAGTTTTACATGTAGATTTCTATAATGGGTCAGGGTTATAAATGTAGAAATGAATGGAAAGATATCTGGGAGAGCGCAGGAGAAAGATGCACAAAATGCTTAAAAATATCCCAAATAGAATAAGATGTGATGCCAATCAAAACCTCACACTAAAAATGATGTTCCTGTGTTTTTGTTGAGGGCTGACAGAATAACTCAAGCACACTTTATTCACCCAGCATGAATCTCAAGACATCAATTTTCCAATTGTCTTCTTATCTTACAAATATTGTCAATTTTATTCTCAGGAGAGATTTGTGTATTTTACACGTTTTTTAGTGTACCTGACCTGCTATAGAGAGAGTGGTGACATGATGATAATCGTATATACAGTAATCATCATTTTCAACCGACGGACTCATGATTTGACAGAAAAAGTTGAGTCAGGAGTTAAAAAAAAGAGAGAACTAAAGAGAAAAGTTCAAACCCAAGACTTTTTTCTCACCCTCACGCATCTTTCCAATCACTGCCAGTGGGAGTGAATCTAAGAATTTATGGTTTTAGATAGCAACAGAAATTGTTGGACACAGCCACACCATTTCTAATATCGGAGAGATGTGAGGAGAGGGTGCTGTGGAAGCCATTTCCTCGTCTTACAGGTACCTCTGAAGAAGCCAGCAAATCAAAAGTATCCAGTTAGAATGGTCATGCAATGTCGCTCAGAAAAAGTGCTGATAAGTGGTAATAAATCCTCTACTTGAAAGGAAAGATTATAAAATGTTTGAACCCAAAGGATACACAGTGATTGCTTTTCCATTAAATGATCCCTGACGAGCAACTTTTGGAGGGTTTGCCGGTCATTTTTTCCATCACGTCAACAAAATTTCCAATATTTCTGTAATGAATATGCACATGCAGATGATTAATGTTTGTAAATATATATTCAGCCAAGTCAACTCCCAGCAGAGTTGTCATTTATTTGGTTAATTATCTTGCTGTCTAACTTACACTCCAGGGAGTCCTGTAATCTGCATGAGAGCCGACTTGCTCTGGCAGATCACCTCGGATTTGTGAGAAAATCAATACTACAGCCAGACTATGTTTGCTGCTGTATGGGCCTCAATGGTTTGACTAATGGCCCTGGCAATTGAAGACTGTGATGGGCTCAAGTTGTCACTTTGTTGCAATTTACCAATTTTCCAAATCTCGTGTAGTCAATAATGTACTTCCTGTTATGACATCTCTCAGTTAATCACTAACAACAAGAAGTTGTGATGACAATCAAGCTCTGTGTACGGGCCATGTAGCCTCCCACAGTGACTACAAATAGTTAATTAGTTGTCACATCATCTTCATTCTGCTGCAGATTATATCTTTCCATTATTATTTTATTGCAACTCATTTATTCAGTGCAGCTAAATTAAGAAGACATGATAAGTGCAGAAGTTTTTATGAAGTTTTATAGTGCCCGGCCGAATGGAAATTTGGCTCTTGAAGACAATGGCTCTGTTGTTCCTTCATGATAATGAAAATTATCTTCAGTTCTGTCTGGCTAATGCAGCCATCTGCTGGTAAGCCCTGATGGAGTAATGGAGCCTCTCAAGATCTCTTAAATAATTTAGAAGTGGAGAATGTTCAAGACTTCATATTTATTCACACGGCTTAAATCCAAATGTAGAACTGTTTTTTGTCAATTCCAGAAGTGCTTTCCCTTCCTGACACTAAATATTCACTATGCTCTGAACATTCAGTACAGGAAACACTAAAGTTTAGTCTTATAACCGTCTCTAATCTTGGATTACTGTTGTTAATTCTTGGCTGTACACTTATCTTGTCTCTTTGTTTCTGGCTTTTAATCGATAGCAGAATGTTGTAATAAGCTGTGATGGGGATCCTCATAGATCCATCCATTTGTGCTCATTTCCCCAATGATTTGAATACTAATTCTAAAAGAAACATCTTATTATCGAGTGCAAGATGTCTCTCTAGCTTCTGTTTAGATGTGATAATTGTAGCAGATTCCTAGATTGTAATATTGCCTAATAGACATAAGACAATAAAAACATAGCGTGAAGCTGAGCTCATGAAATCTCACTGAGATCACCTCATTGTCTCATCACATGGGACCATAAATTAATGAATTTGTGCATCAGTGCTGATTGTAATTTCTCTCTTTGTCTCTCAGGGTGGAGGTCACAGGATTTCAGCTCATTGCAACAATTTGAGGATTAACGACCGACCTGGAAAAGAGAGACAGCGCTAATGTTCACCATCATGGCACCTGTAGGTGTGGCTAAACTGCAAGCTCAGCTCTTTTTGCTGTTCCTTTGCTTGACACTACGTGCTGGCATGCTTCAGTTTGCAGCAGCCACAATACAAGGGTACATTGGAGACAGGGACATGATATGCCCATCTGTATGCAGGTGCGATGAGGACTTTATTTACTGTAATGATCGTGGCCTGAGCTCCATCCCGTCCCTGCCTCCTTCGGCGTCTGTCCTCTACCTTCAGAACAACCACATAAACAACCCTGGTTTGCCCACCTCCTTGGAGCACCACCTTGCTGTCCGTGTGGTCTACCTCTATGATAATGAACTGGATGAATTCCCCCTGCACTTGCCACCATCTGTCCGTGAACTGCATTTGCAGGACAACAACATACGCACTATTCCTCGTAGTGCGCTGGCTCGAATGCCCTTGCTAGAGAAGCTCCACCTGGACGACAACTCTATTTCCACTGTCAGTATCGAGGACCAGGCCTTTGCTGACAACCCACGGTTGCGCCTACTTTTCCTTTCACGTAATCACCTGTCTAGCATCCCCTCAGGACTGCCTGCCTCTCTGGAAGAACTCCGTTTGGATGACAACCGAATCTCCACCATCCCAACCCATGCCTTCCGGGGCCTCGCCTCACTTAGATGTCTTGTCCTGGACGGGAACCTTTTGGCAAACCAGCGCATTGCTGATGACACATTCTCCCGCCTTTCCAACTTGACAGAGTTGTCCCTAGTTCGTAACTCCCTCCAGACCCCTCCTGTCAACCTGCCCAGTGCACATCTGCAGCGCCTGTCTCTACAGGACAATGCTCTGATTCATATGCCACGTGGGTCCTTGGATGGCATGCGCAGGCTGCAGAGGCTGGACCTGTCAGGAAACAACCTGACCACCCTGCCCAGGGGACTGTTCAAAGACTTGGAAAGCCTTGGGCAGCTGCTAGTGCGAGGTAATCCTTGGCACTGTGGCTGTAATCTACGCTGGCTGTATGACTGGCTACATGCCCGTGGTAACTCCATCACTGTGAGAGGTCTCACCTGCCATGGGCCTGACAGGGTACGAGACATGGCTTTGACAGACCTCACCAGCGAGATGGAGGAATGTGAGGTGGTGAGGACAGCACCAGGGACCAGAGACAGAGTGGGCGGAGGTGGAGTTGATAGCTCTACTACTCAAACACCTCCACAGGGCTCTCTCTTCACCCTCCGCTCAAAGCGACCTGGCCTGGGGCTTCCCGACTCTGGCTTAGACTACACTCTTAGCAGCAGTGGTGTGGGGAAGAGCCTGGCTCTCAATGTGAAGCCTCTCTCTCACAACAGCGTTCGTGTTACTTGGAGTGTGGCCCAGCCCAGCTCCTCCTTCAGGTTGAGCTGGCTCCGACTGGGCATTGGGAATGCCATGGGATCAATCACAGAGACTCTGGTCCGGGGTGACCGTCGAGAGTACCTTCTCACCTCCCTGCAACCACGCTCCAGCTACATCATCTGCATGGTGCCTCTTCCTGCTAGTTCAGAAAGCAAAGGGGGGATTTCTGGAGATGCTGACTCTGATGAATCTCAGGTGTGTGCAAAAGCTGAGACATCAGACCTCAGCCCGTTGGAGGATGAGGAGAATAAAGACTCACAGGAGATGACAGTGCTGCCACTGGCAGGGATTATCGGTGGAGCTACCGCCATTGTATCTCTGGCTCTTATTTTTTGTATCTTCTGTTGGTATGGACACAGGACTGGGCATTTGTGTCCTCGTGACCACTATACTCGCAGCAGTTCTCGAAAAAGCAAGACCTACGATGATTACATCGAGTCAGGCACCAAGAAGGACAATACCATCTTGGAGATCCGTGGTCCAGGCTTCCAGATGACACCTATGGCAGCTTGCCAGCCAATGCAGCCTAAACCCCTTCGAGAGGATTACATCATTCATACCATATTTCCCTCTAATGGCACTGGCCTGTACAAAGGTGCCAACAATGTTTCTAATGCAGGACATGGCACCAACCGTGGTTATAGAGAAGGAGGAATCCCAGATATTGACTACTGTTACACATGATGTACTTAACCAGATCCTGTTCACAGTGTTATTGGTAAACTGTATAGATGCACAATTTCCCTTCGCATGGACACTTCTGAAGCACCCCTCTGTGCCTTCTTCTTCTGGTCTCCCATTCCAAATTATCTGCTGTTCACTGCACTGAAAAGTACTGTATGTGATTAAGTGGAACTGAAACCGTATGGGAACAGTTCACTGCAGGAAGCAGCAGCCAGTGCCCCAGGTGTAAATGCACAGCTGACTGTTTTCTTCACCATCTTAGTAATGGCCTGTGTACGTTTTCTTTTTCTGCTCTTTCCCTGTGACATGTAAGCAAAGAATGTATACACTGGAAAAAGGTCAAACTTAGTGTAAGGTGCAGGTAGAGTTCCTCTTTCACACACGGGAGCCACAGCAGTCAATTCAAAATGGATTAAGAAATAATGAGAAACTGACATTTTTGGTACTCCTTCCTGCTCACCTGTCATACACAGTATGTAGTCTCATCAACTCATTGTTCCAAATGCCTCAACTATATTGATGTGCCCTGCCAGCTATCCAAGGAAAGGGCTTTGTAAAGCTGTGAATTGTTCTATTTCAAACGACCCAATAACCACTTGTCTTAAAGTAGGCTTGTTATTACCTTATTCAGTAGTTGGCAGGGTGAAGATTAGATCAGGGCTGTTCGGCCTTGGTTATACCTCTCGAGATCATTCACCTGAGATCAGTATTGTAGTGCTGCATCGGATGAGATGCAGCACAAGCGTGTAGATAATTTACTTAGATACCGACTGGGCTGTGTTTGAAAAATGCTTTGCTATTTTTATCAGTGGTTTGTTTAGTAATCAAATCCTGCACAGCTCTCTTTATTTATTTATTTTTGTTCCTTATGTGATGGTTATTTGTCTCTGCTAAAATTGCTTTTTGTCTTATTTTCACCCTCATGTTTGTCATTGCCGATGAAACACAGCTTTTGATGAAGACAGTGGATTTATTTCATCTAAGCAACAAAATACGAGGAGAAAATATCCTGATGGCTGTTTCCAGGTTCATGTTTTCTTAAATGCAGCAGAGTGAATTCTTGAGTGAGACTGTTTATAATATGTAATTTGAAAATTAGACCCCACCCAAAGACTAGCATGTCAGTCCACTGAGACAATAGAGACCAACCTAAATCCCTCTTCTTCAGATTTATTCCCTGTGTGCTTAACCTGTGTGACTTCAGTTCGTGACTTTTGGTTACAAAATGTTTCCTCCACATTCTTAAAGCGACGCCGGCGCTCACACAGAAACCAGACTGGACAAATTACTGATGTGGATCCTCCTGTGTGAGGCAGACTCTTTATTAGTGAACCTCGAAATGAGGGCGAGAACTGTGAGCGAGACTGAGGAGACTCAAACCGCAACACTGTTGACCTGCACTGTGGAGCAGCAGCCAAGCTGCGGGTGGGTGGATGTGGACTGGTGGGGGAGTTTGGAGGGCGGGGGTGACTCCTCAGTGAGGTGAGTTCATTGATGTTTGTTTTAGCAATGGTAAAATGACTCCGCTCATTCCACCTCTTTTATTACTGAGCAGCACTAAAAATGTAAATGTATTAGCACTTAGCAGAGAACAGGGATAAATGTAATGACAGGCGCGGGGAGACGGAGGGTAAAGAAACATCTCCAGGCACTGAGAAAGATGCAGAATTGATGGCTCTGGCACAGTGGAGTTCACCCATGCATAAATCTGTTTGTCATACTCAGCTTCTCCCCTTGGGTTTAATATTGTCCATCAGTTGTTTACCACTGTGTTGCTTCCAAAGGGGAAACCAAGTGTGCTTCCTTGACTGTTCTGTCTGCTAGAGTTTTACACTGGTATCAGTGGAATGTATATTTTATCTTGCACCCAAAATCACTGGCTTAAACAAACAAACATTTTACCGGCCTGGCTAATTTTGTTTTGGGGAATGTTGATATAGTGTAATTACTATTTTACAGTGGGTCTATTCAAGACACGTACTTCCTCATCATTTGTATAAATAAAACCATGGCCACAGCCACATGAATATTTTTTTCTGGTGAAATTATAGAAAGTAATGGTGCCATAACTTTGCGTACAAAAACAAACAAACAAACAAAAAAAAACTATGTGAACCTGAGATATGTGTGATATGTGGGGAATTATGTGTGGCTTTATAAATTCATCTTCAGAGGGGGATCAATAAAAAGTTTTATAATCTTGTTATTACTGCAACCTGTCATTTCACCTCATGCCTGAGGAGAATATTTTCATACATTCATTTATAGGTTTTTGTTAAGGGATAAATTATATTCAAAGAAAACCAGCTTACAAGCAAAAAAAAATACACCGACATATCTGGGATAAAACCACAGCCTTAGGCCAGACACTTGGAGCTATCTGAGATGGTGCTACCCTCAGTGACTTTATGTTGGATCCCATAAAGCTGAATGAGGCCAACTTCATGAAAATACTTAAGATGGAATAGAGCAATCAGCCTCTGCTGGGCTGAAAATTCACTTAAATTGAGGGACAGCTGGATACCCTTCTGACACAGCCACTGGCTAATTTATTAAAGGAAAACAAAGTTGTTTAATTTGCTATACAAACAAGTACAAGTCAGTTTATGAAAGACTTTAGGAGTGACTTACAGGGGCTGCAGCGTGTGCCCCATCCATCAAGGCTAAAGTCCGTACCACGACCCGGTTTCAGCTCCAGTCTGGGTCCTTTGCATTAAGTCGTCCCCTTTCTCTCCCCTGGATTTCCTGTGCATCTGTTACTGTCCAAAAAAGTAAAAAAAATATCTTTAAACCTACAATAACACCAGGCTTGAATAGTAGTATTTTACAGCCCTCTCTGGTTGAAAGTTTCACTGAAGGGTGCAGTGGATTCAGAAATGTTGCACCTGTAACTTTAACCTCAACCCCTCTTCAGCTGTCCACAAGCTGTCCAGAGTTACCAGCGAGTCCGAACTGAGTTCTTTCAGCCATGTCTTAATCACACTCTCCATACTCCCCGTGCAGCTTGGTTTAGCACCGTTATGAAAGGAGATCTTACTTTCCCAATGATAACAGATGGTACCCATGGTTTGCACCATCTTTTTCCACTCCTGGCGCTTAGATTCCAGCACTGCATCCTCGTCTCCTTCTCCTCACTTCAGCAGGGATCTTCGGTCTTTCCACAGAGGGTATCCTAGCACTGTCTATGGCTAACGGCTGTGTTCGAGTGTAAACAAGAGAGATGTGATAAATCACTAATCTCCGTACTTTCGAGTCCATGTTTGCACACAAAATGGATGGCGACTGGTGTAGAAGAAAACAACAAAGTACTAAAAATACTAAAAAACACAGAGGTGTTCAGAGCTACTATAACTGGCTGCCAACTACACAGTGCCAAAAAAATGTCACAGTGTACTACACGTCTACATCACTGCAGCTAGGTGAGAAGAAACCACTGGTCAGCAAGAACAGAACTTCCCTGCGGGTGTTAGTCCAAGCACACCAATAAACAGATCCTCATGTGTGACTTTGTAAATTTCAATTTATCGCTGTAATGAGAAACGTGTCTCAAAAAATAGATTCACCCACTAAAAAAAGCTAAATTTTGTTGGTTACATTATTGCACGCAGTAAACAGAAGAGAGAGAGGCAATGCCTCAAATTGAACTCCTTTTCTTGTAAACAGTCAAGATTGATTGAGTAGAAATTTAGACTTCATTGGCAGCCTTTGTGTACCCACAGTCCTGTTGTGTTTGGCTGTGTCAGAGGAAAGCTTATTCCCAACGTCTGTGGTCTGAATAGTGGAATTACAGAGGGTTGGATTGAAAAGGCACTCAAGAGAACCGCCAACTGTTGACTTGAGGTACAAAATGTTGAAAGGAAGTCAACCTCCTTTTGTTACTTTACTGCCATTGTTTTGTTTTGTTTCATCTTCCCTCTTCAGTGCAACTTGAATTTCTCGCCGTCACACATTTTGTTGCCATAAAACTACAATGTGCTGCCCTTTTTTTTACTGCCTATGCCCATGGGAGTGTGGTATTATCACAGATCAGCAGTGTAACTACATTTGCAGTAGTACTGTGAAAAGTCTGAAACGGCAGCTGAAGTCTCCTTTCAGAGCAACAGAAGTTGATTACGTTATCTCCTCTGCAACATACTGAAGCTGTAAGTCAACCCAAGTTAATTAATTACAAGGGCGATAGAATTATATAAAGTTTATACATACCTCTAAGAATCTTAATGAATGAGGCCAACAACATTACATCTTGTTGGCTTTGGCCAGGTATGGTTGAGGTAAAACTTTTTGAAACAAAGCTATCACCTCCTATATGACCAGTTTTTGTAGGTGTGGAGTTGCAGACTAACCCTCTGTTGAAGAGCAAGTGAGCTCACCAGACCTCTGTAGTTTCCTCTGATCTCAACTTGAGCTAGTAGCATTACACACCAAAAACTCTGGTGCCAGTGGTTGAACTTAATTGTGGGTAATGTGGACGCCAAGTGTTGATAATAAAGAAGAACACATAAAAAAATATGATGGTTTTGTTGCATCACTTTTGATGCCCATTGAGAGTTCCACAATGTTAATGCATTGTTATGTCTTGTTATATTGGGGGTGTACTACTACTACACGACCAAGGATCACAATAGTTATCTCTCTAAGAGAAACCAATTTATTGTGGGAACTAAGAGGTGGCTCCTGTAGAGCAATGTTACCTTACACTTCCAGCAGAAATCAGTGGCATTTTATCAGTCCACAGTGTGGAGTGCAGACTAGTAGTTGGAGAGGTGCCATTTCACCCCCTGGCCACTGCCGAAGCTCCCTTGAGCAAGGAACTGAACCCTTAACTGCTTCCAGGGAGCCCCTATATGGCAGCCCATCGCCTACATTTGCATGTCTACAGGCCCTCTGTGTGTGAGTGGTTGTAATTTGGGTTTATATGTGTAAAACTTGGGTATAAAAAAGAATTTCCCCATTGAGAGATCCCCACCACTTTCAATGATTACAACGACTTCAAGAAAAACTGTTAAGAAAGATTATTCTTTGCCCATTTCAGCCTTTGTCTGGAGTAAAGCCCTCTCTGGCCTAATGGTGACCAAGCAAGGTTTCATTGCCAACAGTACATATGTCTCTGCTGGTCTTGGACACCCTCTCAAGCACCTTTTGTGCTCACAGAGATAAAAGAGTATCCTATTGTCATGGTCAGCTGGATCACAACTCAACTCACTCCTGGACAATTTAAGACCGCCCTCTGTAAATCTCATTGTGCAGCAAGAAAAAAAAAGGCGAGGGGAATGAAATATGAGAAATACGATACTGGAAATGAGGCCAAAAGGGGGGGACATTGCAGAGAAAAGAGATCGTGGGGATGTTGGCGATGCGAGCCGTTGGGGAGTCTCACAGCAGATGGGCTTGCTTGGTTTCTAACACAGATGGTTTAATAATGCTTTTTCCAAGATTTCAACAGTTAAGGGTTGATAAGCTGGCAGTCTGATTATCTTGGATAAGCGTAATATAATACTGCATGGATTTTTGGAAGGAACATCTTGTCTAAGCCCTCAAGATCACGAAGAGATTGTAAAGGCCACAATACAATAGCTAAAAGTAGTGAGACAATAATTAAGTGCATTACTAAAGATCAGGCAAAGACCTTTCTCTTTCTGCTTCATCTGTAATCACAAAATCTAACCCTCTGGTATAAACAAAGAAAACAGTCCAAGGTCTCAAAAATACTGTCTGTGTCTCAGGAGGTGATCGTACAAACAGATACTTGAGAGATACAAATAAAAAGGTAGAGAACATTCAGTACTTTCTGTATCAGTAGAAACCCTGTTTCTGATGGACCCAGATTGTGTTGACCTCTCAGTACGATGGCACTGCAAAGACTGAAATGTTTCTCTCTTGGACGCGCCATTTCACTCTCGACAATGACCAAAACAAAGGCTGCAGATTGGGAGTCAGAGATAATCCCTGTCCAAGAGAGACATAGCTGAAGTTGTTAGCTGGTGCAACTGTGGTATGAAATGGTCTCCAATGACCTCTAATTGCTAAATGTGATGCGATTGTTAAAACATTATAAAACCACACAGTTTTCCAGATGGAAGGGAGCTGAAAAGAGTTCAGCTTTTAAAAGTTTTAAAAGTCTTACGCTGTATATTTTCCTACTTTAGATTAGATTAGATTTGATCTACTTTATTGTCATTGCAAGAAAATGCAGTTTAGGATCTAACCATAAGTACAAAAGCAGTAAAGTGCAGAGTAATGTACAAATAAACAGGGATATATAAATAACAGAACAGATATAAATATGACAATGTTATAAGATATATACAGTGTGAACCAGGGTTTTCGTACTTGAGATCGGTCTTGGTCTCGAGACAAGGAGGACTTTGATTTTATTTCAAGGCTGGTCAATGATACACTGTGGGAGAGTAAAACAAATGTTGGCGAAAGCAGCTGAGAAACAGTTCTGTCTGTTTCTGTTTCACAGTCTGTAGTGGCACAGAAAACTAAAGAGAGGACAGGAGAGGTCGGGTCGAGGTTTAACCACAAGACCAAGAACCAACAGCCTCAAAGTTTTTCCAATAAATCAAACTCAGTATTTTATGAAGCAGCACTAGAAAAAGAAATCAATGTGAACTAGCTCGGTTTTGGGACTGTCTCTAAGAGAGATAGTTGTACATGTTACTGTCTGGTCTTAGTCTTGACTTGGTCTCACCCTGCCTTGGTCTTGGTCTCGACTTTAACACTGGTACAGTATTAACAGTATGGACACATGAATACACTAAGACATATACAGTACAGCTTGGCAGCAGCAGCAACAGTCACGATTGCAGGTATAAAAGTAATTATAGGTGTAATTATACAGTGTGGGTTAATTAAGATACATACAGTATGATCAGTAATTATATTGAACATGTGAAAATTATTAAATTAGTCAACATTATATACAGAACAAACAGCTGGATGAGAATAAACTACAGGTCACATATACACTATAGTAGGACAGTGTACATTATTAGTGGGTGGGTGCATAAATAGTCCAGGTAAGTGTGCAGTAGTGCGGCGGTGGAGATGTGGGAAGAAAAACAGTCCAGCTCATGAGGTCTGGATGCAGCGGAGCGGGGAAGTTCAGTCAATCTGTGGGAGTTGAGAAGGTCTTTTATCCGATTACTTTACTTTAAGTGATACTTCAACATTTATCAGGCTTTATTACTGCACAGCAATCCTACAGTAACACTATACCAGCCTACTCTTGCTATTCTTGTCTGCTCCAAAGTGAGTCTGTGTTATGTATGTTGAGCTGTAAGCTGCAGACATACTGTATCATTTTCTTGATTTGCTACGATTAAGCTGGCATTCTTTTTTCTGATTAATGTAGGAGACAAATAGTGTATGTGTGTAGGTGTGAGAGGTTTTCTCCAGGAGTGGACTGAAGCAGTAGTAGCACCAAAGAAAAATGTATTGCAGCACAAATCTACTGTACGTAGATGTAGGTACCTGACATTTGTATTGGAGTGCACTATTTATTCTGAAGTGGTAGTAATCACAATGATGTGGCTCAAATTACTGGGGTGGTGCTCCAGCCTGGAATAAAATTACATTTTGTAAACCAATTTAGCCTAGCTGTTTTACAATTAGATCAGGAGGGGCGGGGGGGATATTACTGACGCGGTTGTTTTGGATGGACTCAGATAGTCACTTAATAAAATTAATGGCATTAAGAAAAAGCTTGTGTGCACGCTGAATGAATTTGGACGCTCTTTGTGGACAGGTGGTGGTGGTAGTGTGTGTACGCTCAAACTTGGTCTGCATAAGGAATAATAGAGAGCACAAATGTTGCCCGAGTCTGTTTCTATGTAAACGAAGCGTTATCGTTGCATCTTCCCACTGCTAAACCGGCATGTCACCGGGTTTTTTAAACAGGATTATCTGTTTTTTTTTCCTCCAAATTTAAATGAAAGCTAGTCCAGCTTTTATCCAGAGGGAATCATTTTGTTTTTTTGGTCTAATCATATTTCATTTGTGTGTTTTTTTGTAAAAAAAGAAGAAAAAAAAGTAAATTTTCTTTTGTTGGACACAGAGGGGAAAAAATAAATACTTTGTAGAAAGGATGTCTCCTTACTATGTGACTAAACGTGAGCTGTGGGAAGGAAAATAAATTACATTTTGTTTTCTCAGCAGCAGGATGTATTGTTTGTTTGTTTTTTCTTCCAAAACAGTTTGTATTCTGAAAAGATTACTTGAAATTCAGCACTCAAAGTTTAGAATCGAATTCAACACTTATAAATGTCTCTTCAAACTGTTTTGTTCCTTAACCATCTTCAAACTGCTGTAGAGTTAGCAGTGTTAGTCTATCATCCATGTCCCTCATGTAACGGCATTATCAGGTCAACGTTTCAATTTGATTTTCAATTCCATCCATCCATTTTCTGTAACCACTTATCCTCAACAGGTCTCAGGCGGTTGGAGCCTATCCCAGCTGACTTTGTGCGAGAGGTGGGATGGGGCTGCCTGGATAATTGACCAGTTAGGGAACACAGAGACAAACAACCTTTCACACTCACACACCGTGGGGCAAAACCGGAGCACCCGGGAGAGGAGGCAAACTCCCCAGCCATTTGAACCTTTGTTGCAGTGAGGCGACAGTGCTAACCACTGCACCATCATGCCGCCCTTTTCATTTCCATCCATCCATCCATCCATTTATTATCTCTAACTACCTATCCTCAACAGGGTCACATATGGCTGGAGTCTATCCCAGCTGACACTGGGCGAGAGGCGGGGTACACTCTGGACAAGTCGCCAGTTCGTAACAAGGCACATAGAGACAAATTTACACTCACATTCACACCTACAGCAGCATTTAACCCAAAGCAGCCTCACAGAGCACAGCTGTCAACTCTTGTTTAAATACTATACAGTACTATATGATCAATATAGCAACCTTTTGTTGTGTAAGTGTCATTCTTGATGCTTCTTTCGTGGGTGCGGTGAACGTATTTTACCATTTCTTGTTGCTTTTGTCTTTGTATAGATTACTTGCTGAAAAGAAAGAAGTGGTAGCACCGTGGCTGCTCGTAGAAAAAACATTGATTTCCATTGCTGTAGTCTCCTAGTTTAACTTTTGACATTTACACCCCACACAGCCCAACTGTTGAAATCATTCCAGCTCCCGTAACTGCTTCGCCACCTCATTATAGACTCAAATTTAAGTACATACACCTGTTTTGCTGCATTTATAATGCGCTGTACACATTTTAATCTGTCTCACTGACTCTCAGGTAGGTTTGTCTTTCAAAACAGTTTTATGTTTTAAAAAATCTCAGTAGATAAAATATTACCAGGCCACGAGTCAGAGGAATTGTTGTGACAAATTCATAATGACTGCTCATCTTAATATCGAGAGTTATTTTCTCTGGGCGACAGATCCAGTGGAGTGTTCAAGTTTAATCTTTTCAGGCGGCTCTGATATTCAACTCAAAGGTAGGTGGTACTGACACATCATATTAATGGTTCATCTCCCACCGCTCTGAGTTTATCCATTACACTGATCAAATGATTGTCATCAAATGTGCTGAAAACTTCCTTTTCTCTCTAAACTTTCCATTAAAGGACAAAGGGTGACGGTGTGATGGACAACAAGTATCTAAACAAATGGCCCGAGTTTTTAGCATGACAGATGTCTTTGGTGTTTGTTGACTGTGCTTTGACATTGAAAGGTCAAGTGCAATTTAAGCTTGGTTAAACTGGGCCTAACAGAGCCACTGGGTGAGGCGAGACACAGATGGCTCACTAACTCTCAGACAGCTGCTGGACATTACATCGGACCAGGGAGTTCACAGATCACAGCCAGCAGAGATCTGCATTCTCCCCTTGTCCCATATACACACAACAAAGCCATCGGTGTATTAATAACCAGGGCTCAATAAGATCCATCTCTGTTCTTTGTCTTCACTCATGAGGAACAACTGCAGTGAGGGATCTGCTAAACTGAGCTCAAACTGTTAGTCAGCAGTGTTTCAAAGGCAGAAATAGCCAGCAGTGGGCCAAGGATGCTGATAGCAGGTCAGGGTCTGATTTTATCAAGCATACCACGGAGTGAGTCAGACCATGAACAACAGCTAAATAAGACATCTCTGAAGGCGTTGGCCATCCGTCTGCTCAGTGAAAGGTAAGGACGACCAAACAGAACGTGCGGAGGCCATTTTTAAATAGAAATAGCTAAATATGTATTAATTGTGTGGGCTTTTTTATGATAATAAAAAAAAACAACCTTTGGAAGCAGTGGCTTCTTTTATAATGCGAGGTAAATTCAGCTTTCAGCTGAGAGACACAACACGTGATTCATCTGGCCTAATTAACGCTAATGCAGCAGCAAATAGAAACCTGGGGAGCTTCAGCGCATCCTGTGAAGTATGGGAACGTTTTTCCGAGGCCCATATATTTGTTACTATAAATAATGTATCAAACAATACATAGGAGACTTCATGGCACGATCATTTTCACGAAGACTGATTGTACCTGTACCTGCACCTTTTTTTTTTTTAAAGTCATGTTATTGGCAATGTCGATCAGCTGGCCGGTCCACCACTTCGGTCAGATTAAATAAATCGCTGTGAAAACTGGAACAGACGTTTATGTTTCCCAGAGGATGAATCCCAGCGTCTTTAGTGATCCCCTGACTCTTCTTCTCTTCTTCTGATTTGTTGCTTTGAGTGAAATGTCTTAAAAAAACCATTGGAAAGATTCTCAGAAAAAATGACTGAGTGTCTGCAACAGTAAAGATCATCAACCTCAGCTCTACTTTGTTTTCTTTGTGTGCTAAAGTTCATGTTAGTATGCTAAGTGAAGGCATCAGGTGTATTTACATGATTTGTATATCTCTATACATACATGCTCACAAAAAGTTACCAATATTTGGCTTTCAGGTAAAATTTCAGAATGCACCTTGAACTTAATTTGACCTTCTCTAAACTTTTTAACGCACACGTCCAACCATCATTGTCAAGTCACTGAGACATTGACATTTTTTGTTGTGGTATACTCACCACTAGTGGTGTGCGATACTACATATTTTGGTATCGATCCGATACCAAGTAAATACGGGCCAGTATCACCGATACCGATACTGATACTTTTCAATAAATAAGGTGGTGTCATTGAATTGCTAAATCTCAATTAATTTTCATGACCTTAAGTGTTTTTTGTGATGTTTTTAAATAGTTAAAACCCAGGACAGAATTAAGGGCATGTTTTCTTTTGGATGGTTTTTTTTATATGTTTATATAAATTGGTAGTGTTTCCACTATACTTAACTAGCTTTTTACAAATCTTACATTTTGCTGTTGTCTCGCTTTTGGCTTGAAAATACAGCCACATGGCACTCCTTTTCCTCTCTGCCATTCTTCTGTTGTATTTTTTTTTAGAAAATAGGCGTGTGCTGATGAACATGAGCCAGCAACTTGCTTGTTTGTTTGCTTTGCGTGTCTAAGTCACGCCACGTGACGGCGCAACATCTAAACACAAGAGGGTGGAGGGGCAGCAAAGTGTGCCTGCTCTGCACTGACACAGGAGCAGCGAGTCCGGCGACCTGGCTCCTGTTTGCTGAAACCGCAGCATTGCAAATAAGAGCAGAACTTAAAGTAAAGAATCGATTTTACCAGGCTAGTATCGATCCGATACCGATACCGACTCGATACTATCGATATTTGGATCAATCCACCCACCACTACCCTGCCACTGTTGCTATAGCTTTTCAATAAATTGTTTGAGATGAAGAAATTAAATTATTGCATGCTTCTATTTACGATACTATTTATTCACTTTCATGATATGATATCACTTTAATGTGAACGCAATGACAATAAATTTGAATATAATCTAGAAACAGTATAAAATATAGACATCGTATCCGTGACATCACCCACAGGTTTCTGAAGAGCAGTTGTGTAGCTCATCTGGCCACTGCTGCCTCCCGGCTAATCTAGAAATGGCCCAATGAAGCCTGGATGCCGCCTGTGACAGAACCCACCTGTTATTCAAAACCGCCATGCTGCTAATTCTGCATAATTTTAAGCCTTCATATAATTTTAAAAGAGTTAAAAAATAGAAATTCACCCTCAGTGCAGTTGTCATGAATGGTGACATTCTCTATAGAGACCAAAACAGTTTTTTGTACCAGGCTGTAACATGTTTATTTCTGCTTTAACATGGGGACTTATGGAGACTGACTCGTTCTGTAGCCAGCCTCAAGTGGACGTCTGAGGAACTGCAGTTTTTGGCACTTTGCATTGGCTGTTTTTGAGCCACAGAGGTTGTGGTTGTTGTGGTTGTTGCTCGATCTAATCTCTAATCTCGTGATGTTGTTCACATGTTGATGTTATCATTTTAGCTCAAAGCATCACAGCGGCAGATTCTTCATCTCATTAACCTCATTGACTCAACAACAATGGTTGGATGGTACCCTGCGCCATCAAAGTGTCTCACCCGACTGTTCTCATTGTGTTTTATTCATGTTCTGCTCTGTTAGCAATCAATCACAGTCGGGGTGAAGCCCACTGTGTGACACCTTCCTCAAGGTTTCTAACAGTTCTTGGTCCATCATGAAATCGTCATAGGAGCTTTATCTCGTACTCACTGAGGATCTCACATTGGGGAGTATCAATTTAATTTACGGTCTCATAAAGTGAGGCCCTTTGAGGTTTTAATGGTGATTGCAGGCCATCCAGAGAACCAATAACAGCTGAGTGCTGGGATGGGGAGGGTACCTTCATCCTCTGCACAGCTTCACTCCCTTTCATCCAGAGCACTTGATCCTCGCCTGCATGCTGTCTGCCTTCACGGGTGAAGCTCCACTGTAAACATTCTGCTTCGTCTGATCTGGGCTGCTAATGCGATGTCTTGATTTCACAGAAAGAACAAGGGCAAAAAATTTCTCCTTTTTCACCTGCAGAGCCGGCGTTTTCACTTCATGTCTGCCATTTCAAGTATTCTGGATAATTGAACGTTGGGTCGGTGTGGTTCGTTATGTGCTTTGGATTTGAATAGAGCCACGCTGGGGCATCTTCTTAATTGGCTGAAGATGTGTGTGGATGTGTCTTAAACGGCAGGAGGAGCCAATAATGAGGCTGATACGGGGGTGAATCCTAGGTGGAATATAAAACATTTTAGTTGATTAATAGAAACTTTGGAGAAATCTCTACTGGGGAAACACACTGCTCAGGGCAATATAGAGTATACAGCAGGCATCTGTCAAAGAAATTAATCCTTAGAAAATGCTGGTATCTTTTCTCTGTCTGTGTGTGTTTATAAGCGAATGAGTGGGAGACAGTCTGGCAGTCAGATAAAAAGCACCTACCATTCGTTTTTGTTCTTTGCTATTAATTATTTTGTGTGAAAATGCAGCTCTCTCTCTCTATTTATTAAACCAATGAAACAAGGAAAGCGTGTGCACATTACGCGCAATACCTGAGAACGCATATGTAATTTGTGCAGCAGTGATTTTTTATGTTTTTATCTCCCACTTCCCTTTGCCGAGCACGGTGACGAGGACAGTCTAAGTGCTCCAGACCTCTCAAGTCTTTTATTGGATTACAGAGTCCAAAATTAAATAGAGGCATGTGCAAAGGTTGCAAGGCCAGAGGGGGGAGTCAGACAGGGCCGAGGTAATGTCACTGTGTTTCTGATTTTTATTGGGAGCGACACAAACAGAACCTCCCTCGCTCCAAAACAAGCACACACACACACAAACACACACATGCGTTTCCCCTGCCGTATTGATTAGTTGAAGAGAAAAAAAAAAAGCGGTTGAGGTCAGCAGCCATATGTCTGAATTTCTTTCTCTCTGTCTCTCACACTCCATTTATCTCTGTCTGATTCAATACTCTCCTTCCCCCATCAGGGGGCCGTGCTTCATCCATATATCTGCGTCTCCCCCCGCCTGACCCGCTCTCACACTCTGCGGTTTCTTTTTGTCCGTCTCTTTGCCCTTCACTTGACATACATAAATCAATCACTCAATCCAATTTCGTTCAGAGCAAAGTCTGATGGATTCGCTTCTGAGCCCACCGACCTGATAAAGTAACACAGTGTAATTACATTCCAAATTAGATGATGTGGTTATGACCGTGGATTAGATTTGACTTCATTTTCAGTTATCACACACAAGAGGAACAACAAAAACAAATGCAAACAAGTACAATCAGAAAAAGAAAAGCCTTTCACAGCCCGAGCTCTCTGTGAAATGAGGTAAACACAGTAGTTTTCGTCCTGGAGACTTGGAACCCCAGAGAGGCGCTAGATTGATTCAGATACTCCAGACGACTTCAGAACATTTTTAACTCTTATTGTTTCCTCAGACATCATTTTTATTTTTATGTGTTCAAAATTCTTAACACAGTTGGAGCAGCAGGACTTCACACCAACCAAAAAGTTATATTTTCTTCTGCTTCTTTGGCCCTGAAATGCATTCAACTCCTTCAAACAAGTACAAAAAAAGATATACATATATGCACAATATGTTTTTGAAATGAAAAATAGCTGCACGGTTTGTGCAGGAATGTGCACAGTACTTGCCGGGTAGTGTGCAAAGGTTCACAGTATGCAGAATCAACAAAACAAGCTATAACTATAACCCCAAGCTGAACTTGCCTGCTAAATAAATAAACCTGAAACTAAATGTCTCTGTGGACACAGACGTCAAACAGGTAGAAAACTGCGATTTAATGACAAAATAAATGAGGTCCCACCATCCAGCCTATGCCCCCAACATGCCCCTGCATCCCCAACAATATCTGCATTATCTGTTTTTAAAAAAGAGGCACATATGCTCAGATCTTCAGAACCTTCATGAGTTTTTATAAAAGCAACAAATTATTCTTTTAATCTTCAGATCTCTCTGCAGATTCGTAGAAAAAGGCGCTGAAAAAGCCTCCCATCTATCTATAAAAAAGGGATGAGAGATTAAACAAATTCACATTTTGTGCAGCACACGGTGTGTCTGAGAGTAGATGTGTAGAAAAAAAGCATAATTAGTGTGAAAATCATCACAGGATGTGCAAGACCTGTAATTAAGATCTGATTTTTAAACATGACACGACACGTCAAGTCTTAGAAACTGTGACTTAAGCTTTGAAAATGGAAGGGTTTCACGTGACGGATCTGTGTCATCCATCCAAACTAGATGAAATTGTGATGTCAAATCTTCTTTTGCAGTATAGTAAATGCAAAATGTTTTACACTTTAAAACATCGCTCCCAATAAGCAACAGCCACCACAGACCTATCTGGATTTCCAGCTCTGATTTAGGGTTACAGTAACATCATAGAACCGATTCACTACACAAGCCATGGCTGAATCTTAACACTTCTCCTCACAGATGGAGCTGATAGCTGATCAATAGTTGCCAGACTAAATCAATCAATGCCGCGCCGCCTAACCCGACAACCTCTCCGGTCACTTCAGGCCCAGCTGCCTCAGCTCTGGGGCTGATTTGTCCTCCAGTGTCTCTGTCATTTGTCTTTAGATTTCCCTTCCATTTGATAGCGCCGATGCTTTTCAGACGCCCTTTCCACATGTCCTTTCCCCCCTGTCAGTGATTTATATGTGTCCCTGCTCGTCAGTGAGGGACAATACAAGTTCGTGCTCGTTTAGGCTCAGATGTTAAACAATTTGCTACTGCAAAATGGGATGATCCAGGCATTTTTCGAGAGTTGTTTAAGTGTGCTGTTTCACACAGAAATGTCTTGTAACGAGGGCGGATGAAACTGTTTAGCTCCTGCACTGATAAAGTCTAATTAATGGTTAGATTTAACTGTATTAAATGCATTAGGGCAAGTTAATTAATTTGCGAATATATTTCAAATTTAATGCTGCATTAAACAACTTTTTATTTCACGCAGCATGATTTGATTCACTGCTTTAAACCTCGGGTTGATGTACAGAGCAGCTTCCGTGTCTTTTCCTTCCTCTCGGACTGTAGCTGTTTTATTTCTCATTGCTTTTTCATTTTCTCATTTGACTCCCGCTTCCCTCTACAAGCAATTCCCATGTGCCGTGAAGTGTGAACAAAAAAAAAATTTGTACCCTCATTGTCAGATCTATACACGGCCATTTACACACTAGCACACGACATTATATGCGTACTGTAAAGACAAAAAGTCATTATTATGCATGAACAGGCAGCATCATCGATGTCATTAACGTGCATTTGAAATAACGCTCGTCGTGGCCGGATTCCGGACTCTCATGGCCGCCTCGCACAAGCTGTTAAGTCACAACTTTTTTTTTTAAGACGAGCTGAATTATTGTAACATTATTGTTGATGCCAAGTTTTTATGGCAGTCATTTCCCACATTTACACTCTCTTACTATCTCTTTACGTCCATTTACGTTTACATTTATGACATTTGGCAGACAGAGCGACTCAAAATGTTGCTCATTAAGGACGCCATCAGATCAATTGATGACACACATTTGACTGCGATCAAATCATCCCAGTGATGTGCTGATGCTGCACAGGAGGAGCTACTTTATCCATAACATCTGTTCCTCTCCGTCTTTTCCTACGTTTAATTATGTCATTGCTGTATACTTATGATCACAGGCCCGAGAGATCATTGATAATCTATTTAAAACATCCACACACAGACGATCAATAATCTATATCTGTGATAACTTCATTTCGGGGTCTGTTCTGCTGATGAAAGGTTAATATCTTTCTCTGCACAGACACTGCTGACTGGTGAACAATTGGACTTCTTGGCATTCTGGGTGCTTTTGGTAATAGCCAATACTTTATTGGCTATCAGTTTGTACACCATCTGCTGACTAAACACACTAACTGCAATCTGACACAAACCTGCCAAGTACAAAAGAGGCAAGAAGCAAAACAAAGAGCCTTTTTTTTTTTTTTTAACTGCTTGACAAAGATGTGAATGTGTTACACTAGATAAGAAAGTGACGACAGTTTCATCACTTTGATGTCTCTCTTCCACAGTTCAGCATCACATACAGGGCTGGTATAAATAGTCTATGCAGTTGTTTAGGGGCCACACATTCACTGTGACTTTCTATGTTTTTGCACGATGTTAAGCTGCGGCTGCCACCGCTTATGCAATGACCCACACAGCAGCTCTCGCGTCATGCGTCCATTAACCTACAGATTCTCGCTTTCCTCCTGATGGCGATGCTGCGCAGTTCAACAGCAAACTGTGAGTCACTGTGAGCTTCGAAAGCAGCGCTGACATAATAAACGTGGAAAAATGACTAATCCAAACAAAACAGATCAGTTCAGCTCGTCTATTTCTAGGCTGTCTGTCTAGTTTAATAAGTTTTCTGGGCAAAGTGATCCTGCAGGATTCACAGAACTTTGATCTATTTGTTTTTCTCCTCTTCACATAATGTTTCGTAGCCAAACCTCAAATCCAGCACAGACAAATGAATTAACATCAAATCTCTGTTTGATGTTAATTAATTTGTCCATCTCTAGTTTGTGTCTGTGTGCGTTCATTCAGTTATTAGCAGTGTTTTATGGCCACCAAAAGGCTTGGGCCGGCCCTGATTACATAGATATTATACCTGAGATTATATCCTGAGATAATTTTCTCTAAATCTCAAGATAATGAAACTTTGAATGGTGTTTCCTGGAGTTATTTAATATATTAGACTTAGAGTTAATTTTGGCATTATCTCAGGAAAACAAAGTTTCTGTATTTTAAGATCTGGAGAAAATTATGACTATTATTAAAACAACATTTTTTATTTCAACATAAATAACACAACATAATAATAATAGAGCACAAGAAAACAAATAATATTAACTCTTCTGCACACTTAGACACTACACTACACTTCTATTTTGTTATATTTTATATTTCTTCTTTAGCTTAATTTTTTTATCCTTTATCAGAATCACTTTAATTCACCAGGTATGTGTGCACACACAAGGAATTTGACTCTGGTTACACTTTGCTCTCTTAGTACAAACGTCAAACATATATAGACACATGTACAGTTAAAAACAAAACAGAAGACTTGACAGGTAAAAGTGGGCCTTGAGGTCCTCGGCAGTATTAGTTGTTTGGCTTCGGTTGGGAACAGTAGGTGCCAGTCTACCTCAACACTGTGGTGGCCAGGGTCGAAGAGACCTATTGCTGCCTTCTTAGACATAATAGATAGCTGCTGTTGATGTTCCAATCTGCGTAAACAGACATCTGTGTCTCCAGACTAGAATATGCTGACAATAACACCTCCATGAATAAAAACATTCTGTTTGACTAATTGGGCATGTAGTATTTGTGGTGTTATCTTGGGGTTTAAAGTCGATCCACCAGGATGAGTTGGACAGAATGCGAGACCGACTCAGGCACTTCTGATGAACTTTGAGAGTGTCTCTAATTCTATTTGGCCAAGCGTCAATAAATAATACAGCATAAGACATCAGAGGCTCCTGAACACTTTCTTCCTTCCTGACCTCACCATTGACTGGCACCCCTCCAGCTACCAGTCCACCTTCCATACTTTGGTTTATGCTGGACTTGAACCGGCCACCGGTCCCTACAGACTGAACTAGTATGCACAGTATGAGTGTAGTGATGATATTTACATAAATAATCTATCATTTACAGGTTTTATACAGTATATGTTGAATAGAATAGAATAGAATAGAATAGAATAGAATAGAATAGAAAACTTTATTGTCATTGTACAACAAACTGTAAGCACAACGAAATTACAGGGGGCTTCAACAAGGTGCTGGGCCTAATATAGGTAATAGTATAGTATAGCATAGCATAGGTATAGACAAATATAAAACCACAATATAAATACAAATGCAAAAATAAAATAAAGATGCTATACAAAGAAAAAAAGGGGGTATTCATAAAAAGTCAATGCTGCATTCTTGCTTTTATTTGCATAGCAAATGGTAAAAGCAATTACACATGTATTTCACATGAGGTTATTGCTTATTCCTGTGCAATAATTAATATAGTTGTCACTCATATACATATATTTACTCATTATTAACAGAAAACGGTCTTAATCAAATCTGACCGATTTACAACTTAAAACACTCATAAACATTGTGTTTTACATCTGACTGCCACGAGACCTTATGATGATTTCCTCGACACTATGCACTTAAACATATAAAAGTGATGATCACCTCTTTCATTGAATTTTGAGTGTTTTAATCAACCTTGTTACACCTGTGCTGTTCCAGGTGTTTATGGGGGAAACCCAGTGCTGGAAGGGCGCGTGCACTCCGGGGCGGTAGATGGCGCAACGCACGTGACGGTTTGTCACAGAGAAACACACACGCACGAGGAAGAAGAAGAGGCCGAAAGCGGAAGAGACGTGGCAGATAAACAGAGAGAAAGCAGCTGAAGTTAGCTCATGACAGCTCCGGGAGCCGCCTCACGTGTGAATTAAGTCCACGGGAGCTTCAATGACAGCCGCGCTACATCACCTGAAACCAACGGGACTCGACTGAAGTCTGTGTGACAGGTAAACAAACGTCATTTCTTCTTCATTCGCGTCGCAACTTCCTCAAACAGCTACGATTAGCTCACCTGGCGTTAGCCGCCTCACCTGATAACTTCCAGCTAAAGCGGCTCAGGTACACAGGTAAGAAGAAAGGTGTCAACTTAAAGTCAGAGGCAGGAAAAAAAGGTCCTGAAATGTCAAAACGAGCTGAAACAACGACATGAAATCAGCCTGAGAGGCGTGTAGCTCTCTAACAAGTTACCAAGTGAATCACAGGTGATGTTTGACTGTTAAATTATCTTCTGCAACACAAAACAAACCTGGTCTGTGTCTGTGACACCCAGCAGACAGGATACACAGGCAGGACACGTAACCATGACAACCACATATATAAACATGATTAAAAAACCCTGGAGACACATAAATAAATAAATCTGGGTAATGTGATTAAAAACAAACTCCATCACAGTGATGTCATTTTCTATTTACATGCAGGTCATTAGTTTAGATAGAGACAGATGGTTTATTGATCCTGAGGGAGACTCAGTAAACAAACTAAAGTAAACAAACATTAAACATTAAATCTGTCTTTTAGAGATGCAAATAGAAAACTATATTAAAAAAAAAACTAGAAATAGAGATTAAAGTTATATACAGTTGAATTAGATTGTAGAAAAAACAGAAAACTGTGTGAAATTGTTAATTTGTGCCATAACTGAGAGGTGTTGCACAGTATTGTGGCCACGAATCAGTTCCTGAGTTTGTCTGTCTGCTATTTCACGTGGCATTGGCTGCCGCCGGGCATCTGTATCTTGGTGGTTCGATCCCGTCTCCTACAGCGTGCAAGTCATGCAAGTGTTCTTGAGCAAGATACTGATGACTGTAGGAGCCAGGATCAAACCACCTGATCATCTGATTAGTGACGATTAGACGACCCGTTCACAGCCACCCCAAACGATCTGACAAATAATGTATCTGCAACATTAACCACAAAGGTTTTATCTCTGACAAATACAGTCACAGATATTAATGGTGTATATATCTTGCGTTAAATCATATGTCAGAGTGTGTAACGAAGTTGTATGATCCTGTTTCTAACTCAGTACTGACATATCCGTTATGTAAATGCGAGATGTTTATATTCTGATTGTTATTGCCACTCCACCCACAAGGTTAATATTTCTGAATGCCTTTCTGATGACTGGATTCAGACTATAAGGAAGCTCTCTACTCTTAAGTGATCGCAAAAGCAGCCAGACTTTCAGGGAAAAGGGAAGCGAGACAAAGATTGATGTGACTTTATTCATGTCAGTCTTTGCCTCTTTAGTGTCTGTATTCATTCATTCATTGCAAACGTTGCTGCTCATAGTAAACAGGCGAGCTCAGCGTTGTTTACATAAGTCTGTTTGTGTGTCCTCAGCCGGCTATGGGTCTCTGTAAGTGTCCGAAGAGAAAGGTCACCAATTTATTCTGCTTCGAACATCGCGTGAACGTGTGTGAGCATTGCCTCGTCTCCAACCACAACAAGGTCAGTGGGTGAACACACACACACGTGCACATAAATTATGTTTGTACCAAAAAAAACACGTGTCAGATCACATTAAAATTCTGTGTTTCCGCTCGTCGTCCTTCAGTGTATCGTGCAGTCGTACCTGCAATGGCTTCAGGACAGCGATTACAACCCCAACTGTACTCTGTGTAATACTCCACTGACTGCCCAAGACACCGTCAGACTGGTCTGCTATGGTAAGATTACCAAGCTTCTGCTCGTTACTCATTAGTGATTGCATTAAAAAATGACATCCCACCTTGTCGCTTTGACCTGAAACCGTCTTCTCCGTCCACAGATGTGTTTCACTGGTCCTGTCTTAATAACTTGGCGTCACGGCTGCCCCTCCATACTGCTCCAGCGGGGTACCAGTGTCCTACCTGTCAGAGTCCGGTGTTCCCGCCTTCCAACCTGGCCAGCCCGATTGCTGATGTGCTGAAAGAACAGCTGTCATCTGTTAACTGGGCGAGAGCTGGTTTGGGGCTGCCGCTGGTAAGGCCGTACAACCATCAGACAGTCTTCCTGAAAACAGAAAACACACATTCGAAACTGCACAGATGTTGATAAGACGTCATCTCTTACTGACAGATTGAAGAGCCAATCGGGGTCCTCGAGGAGACAACAGCTAATGACGTCACTGATTATACCGACTGGTCAACGTTTGATGGTGAGCTTTAACGTTTTACTGTTTTATAGCTGTTAACGCAGCATCAATCAGTCAAACTGACTCTCTTTCCTTTTTTTCCATCCACAGCACAAGAGCAAAGTAACATTTACCCCAGCCACTCTTACAACACCAGCCTCAACCAACCACCAAACTCTGTCCCGTCTCCAGCACAAGAAGACCTCGGAGGTCTTCGTAAAAATGGGGATCCAAATCCGCAGGGGGAAACTGTGGTCAACTTTACTACTGCCAGTACCCGTGACACAATTACATTACACGCAGGTAACAGCTACTACAACCTTTCACATACATCTTTCTCTTTCCTTATGTGATCTTTCAGTTTTTGTTGACGCTGTCAGAGAAGTTTGTTATTGAGGGTGTAGCGTGTGTTGTTGTACTGGAGTGCATTATATTGAAAGGTTTCTTATATTATGACCCTCTCATGTATGTAATATTAGATACACCTCTCAATATAATGGTCCAGTTCAACAACTGTTACAAACTACAATATCGATAATAATACTTAAGCGTTTCTCTGCTTCACCGAGAATATGTGGCCGTTTTTATTGTTGACAGATGCCGTAAGCAGCCCTCATCAAACTGCACAGAACAGAGCTGGGTGGAAGTCAGATACACAAACGGTGTTAGAGAGCCAGATTTTCAAAATAAAACACCCTGGCCTTTAAAAAAAAATACCTTTTTATAGTATCGATAAAAACTGAACATTATTACCATTGACAGACAGAGTGTTGAAAGATTAAACACAATTATTTGTTGTTCTCTTCCAGCATCATCACCGAGAAAGATCTACGACACTCGGGACGTCGGTCACAGCTCCGTCACACAGATCGACTTTGATGACGACAAGTACCGGCGACGACCAGCGTTAAGTTGGTTTGCTCAGATTCTGAAGTTAGTATCACGACACGCTGTGGAACTTTTTGCTTAAATCATTTATACAAATGTCATTGTGATCTCTGATTATTCTATATATTTATCATTTCAGAAACCGCACAGGTGGAAAGCGGACAGCTTTTTCCTGGAAGCAGCGAGTCTTCATGCTTCTTCTGGTCGGAGTTCTGGGATTCTTTACGTTGATAATCATCATGGCTAAACTCGGACGTGCCTCTGCTGGCTCAGACCCAAATCTAGATCCTCTTCTTAACCCCAACATCCGTGTGGGGAAAAACTGATAACAAGCATTGATTTCTTCTTTTCATTCTGTGTTACACAATATAAGTCTGTGTAGACCGATCTGAAATGGGACTGTCCACTTCATTGGTTAGCCCAACAGAGGGAGCCATTTACCCAAAATGAATGTGGGGGGGAAAAGAGAAAGAGTTGCTGCACCTCTTTTAGAACGGAGGCTCCGTTCATATTACAACAACATGTAAGGGCCAATAAAAAAATTATCTCACAACATTCAGGAACATTCCTGTGATCCAACAAAACAACCTGCAAACTCCAAAGCCCTGATGCGTATAGACGAAGGATGCTGTAACTGATTTGAAAAGCTAAATGATGAAGGGGAGTGGTATTTATATTTACGGTTCCATCTAACATTTGAGTTTCCTTTTTTTTAAACTTCAGTTGAAACTAAACACTGTCGATGTTGAAAGAACATCTTATTGCTGGCAGAAAAGTCAGAGCGTGTATAAACGGCACAGAAACGTTTATAAACCGGTTCTACTTGCTTTGTGCGTTTCTCCTTTGAGAGAAGAACTGGAATCAAATTTACTCCACACATAATTAATTAATTACATAAGTATTTATGGGTGTATGAATTACTTCTAAAACTGAGTGCATTGCTTTTAGATTTGCCGCACAGACTGTATGTACATTTTCCTGATGTTTTTTTTGACTGTCTATTAAACGGGAATACTACAGAATTTCAGTATTATGTTCTTTTAAAGTCCATAAATCACGACCATTACCTACTGATGTATAGGAGATGTCAGCTAAGTTGTTCAGCTTCAATGAGAATGAATAATGTCTTAAAACATCCTAAATTTATATATGAATATTGCTCATTTGAGCGACAAATATGCTGTTATTCCATTGCCCACTTTGCATGAAGCTGTAAGCAGCATATTGATGCGTTCGCAGACCAGCGATGTGAGTAAATGAGATCCCGCACAATAGATGCAGTACACGGCTCTCTGTGTACAGCTCTGTAAATCGCTGCACTCCTTTTCTATACAATATTTGCACTACAGTGACAACATTTATGAATAATTAATTCAAATCCGAGAAGCTGAGCTGTTACTGTACGCACTCTCTCTTCTTTCAGTTTCTCACTGTAACAAGACACCACGAACATGTCTGTCTCTAATAAAGCAACTTGACTTTCAAAGATGATGAAGTTTGTAGCTTATTTCAAGAGGTGGCGGATAAAAGATGCACCTCAACTACAATGCTACACTACAAACTACAGTGCTGTAAATGCAAACTCTTGTACAATCACAAGTTGTGTGCGTATGAATCGACATCATAATGATTTATATGTTGTCAGCTTCTTGATTGTTTGGTGAAAGAGCCCTACTCAAAGGAAAAGAAAATTTTATTTCTGAAATTAATTTTGTGCCTCATGTCTCTTCAGTTATTCTTGTGTAAATGGTGAGGAATGCACTCTAAATAAACTTGGATATCAGATACTCTAATCTTGAGCTGAACATTGTGTGTACCCAGACTGTTGCGAAAGAACAGGGCAGACCTGCCTCTCAGATAAACCCTGATGAATGGATTCACTGTGGTGCAACGCCATGACACTGCCCTACTAATATTCTGCACACTACTCCACCTGGTGGTGCATGCGACTCCCCAGTGAAAGTCTGTGAGCTCAGAGATAAGACAGAGGCTAAAGAGGATCAGGTCTGTGGACAGGCAGACATCGATTGACAACAGATTCATTGTTTGTCGACTTGCACTGGCTGTACACTGTACTTCTCTATATAAGATAATTAACTCACAAATCCTTCACCTTATGTTGGGTCTTTCTCTAAAAAAATCTACAAAGGTTATTGTAAGTTTACTGAATTAATAGCGTCACCTTGTATCTATGGATGTTTCTCACTATTTCTTAGTGGAATATAGGTCTGTGCTGCTGTTCATCTGTTTATCACAGCGATAACTGTATTATTGTGATATCTATAGAAAAGAATAATGAGAAAGAAACAAACTTTTGTTGTGTGTTTTGTCAAATGAATTACACTCAATGAGTGCAATAAGGTGCATTACCTCCACCTGTGAGCCATAAAGCGGGATATAAATTAACAATTATCATCAATATCAACACATCATGATACCCCTAATTCAAATCTGACAAACCAGTTGAACGTCCTAAGGTTAAAGTTGTGAGATGGCGATGTTCCTTCACCTGAAACAGACTTGTTACTGTTAGATATCAAATTTCTTTTATTCAATTCATGGAAATAATAACATAGGACATTGTCCTGGTGGTAGTGTTTCAGCAGCACGTGCATGAGTGCTGCAGTCATCATTGGGCCTATGATGACATCTTGTATGATGTAACTTCGTCACATGCTGTTCTTGGGCATCCTCGCAATAATCCCCTTCAAGTGTAGAAATTGGTGTTGTTAATATTCACCAATACATCACGCGTTTGCGTGTGAGCGTTAGTTGCCTCCTCTAATTTTCCATTGCGTTTGCCAAACTGTCACAGCAGCGTGAGCTCGGCATTGACTGTCAGTGGACCTGAGCCATATTAAATTGATTCAGGGAAAGCTGCCGGCGGCAATGAAGACACATGCTGCAAAATTACAACGGGGATGACAGATCTGGCACTTGTATACACCACAATGCCGTGGTCTGTATTGTCCGACTTGTTTCTTGATATGAAAATGGTTTAATTCACGAACGGTTTAATGTAACATCCTGATATCTTGTCATGCGTAATTGCCTTTGTCACTCTATTGGAGTTCAATGTGTTTCTCTGTAGCTCTGAGTTATTAGATTGCCCATCACACTGACATAATAGGGACATCATGATCGATAACTTAACACTGCACTTAACATGCAGACTGTAGGGCAGCATTGTTCCTCTGTCCTGCTCTCATGATGGCAATAGCAGGTGGAAAAAAAAATCTTCTGTTATATCCATGTCTTTATTTAAACATGTCTTAACTCTGCCTTTTCCCAGCATCAAAGCAGGCATGAATATATTCTGACTAGAGCAAGAACATTTTGTGTATATCCTAAAAACTTAAGCAATACAAGATAGCCGGCGGCATCTGACATCCACCCACGACCAAGCTTCAAGTTATGCAGGCTCACTTCAGCAGCAGAGTTTACCTCTTAGCTTTCTGCTTTCCTGCTGTTACCACTTTTGATGTGTCACGCTGGTACAAGTTGAAGAATGAATGCTGGAAGCCAGTTCTTTTTTTCTGGCCGATACATGACTCAGATCCGAGACATTATGACACCCACATATCGTTTTGTGCTCAGGACATTGCCAAAAATATCAGTGAGATGTGCTGGGAAACAAAACAGCACACAATTGTGTTGTTACATGACTGTTTGGCAGTTTATTAAACAAAATATAAAATATTTGATTTTTAATTTGGGTTCTTTGAAGGTTTGTAAATGTAAAGTGTGAACTATAGTTATGTTACTCAATCATGCATGCACACGACATCATATCCAGAACACTCACAAGTCGAGTTTGACACAGTTCAGAGTATTTGCGTGCAACAACTTGCCCCCTTCTGTCATTGGATGGCACAGGAGTATATATTGATGTGTGAGTGAGTTTCACATGTGCTTCCCAGCTCAATTACAGAGAGAGTCATTGTGATTCAATGAACAACACTGCCCGTGCCATTCCTGTGGTTTCTTACAGAACGTAAGTACAGATGTTAACTCTCTGCTAGATTATAGAGAAATATCTGAATAAACTTCTCTGATCTAGAGTTAACTTTTATTAGACACCTAGAGCTTTATGATTAAATGTTTCATAGGATTGTTTGTAACTTTACAAAGCTACATTTTGCATAAAAAAAAGTCTGCATGTGACTATTTGTTACATTTGACTTTTCACTGCATATAGTGTTGTATTACTTGTGTTTAACCTTTTCTTTAATTCATACTTAAGCATGGTTCAGAAATGATGTGCATAAATCTGTACACTAGTATAAACCAGTATAGTTTGCTGAAGCTGTAATTATTGATCATATAATATCATATCATGTTTTTCCTAATACTGCAGTAATAGTATGAACTGAAATTTAAGTGTTACCATGGTTCTATTTCAGTGGAAATAGTCACGACAGACAATATATATATATATAAATATTTCCTCAGACGTCAATATTGAGGACAACTCAGCTGCAGCACCAGTTGATGAAGAAATATTTCAGACCTTTGCATCCTCATCAGGACAAGTCTGAAATGTGTGACCATCCAGAGAAAGACCACAAACACGGAAAGACTGCCAACTCAAAATCTCAACAGATGAAGCACCACCGTCGGCACCACAACCAGCAAAACCTACGTCACTCAGATGACAATGATAGTCATGAGTAAGTTTTAAAATGGACTATAGTTTTTAAAACTTACTGTTATTATTATGCTTCATTTTGTATGTTTTAAGCAGATATGTGTGTGTTTCTGACTCCATGTGTTGTAGTATTTTGATTAATAATTGCTCTTTTCTTCCAAAAAACAATAATGAAATAAAAATAATTAACCAGTAAGTAATTATCATCAGCCTTGTACAGAGATCAAATTTGTCTTTAACATGCATGTTTTCTTCTTTAATTAGCACCCATTCAACAGCAGAGGACAGCATTTTCAGTGATCATCACTCCGACCATCGACATGAGTATGACGATGACAAGACTCATCATTCACACTCTCACCACTACCATCGCAAGCAAAACCGCCATGTTTCTCCCTCGAGTTCCTCCACTGGTTCCTCGTTCACCTCATCTTCTTCCTCTTCAACATCCTCCTCCTCCTCTTCTTCTTCCTCCTCATCTTCCTCCTCCTACTTTTCCACGTCGTCCTCTAACCTGTCCTCTGAGTCTAGCAGTGAGGGTTTAGATAGACATTCACTTAAGAAGCCCCAGCATTCACAGTCTTGTACTGACATTTCCAAGAAACACAAGTACTTTGAGGAAGGAAACGACACGGCTCCCTTGATAGATAAAGGCGGTTATCGAAACAGGCCCCCTGCCAAACAGGAACGGGAGAAGGGCAAATCCTCTCAAAGTGGCACCACTCAGGGCACCCAGAAGAACTCTCAGAGGATTACAAGAGGTTCGGGAAATGCTGGAAGTTTCCGCAAAGCCAAATCAATGGAGGCTCTCACTAGACCCAAGGAAAGAGAGTGGCCTGGAAATGAGGATGGCAGAAAGGAACAAGAGAGGAGAAAAGGCGAAGTCAGAAACAATTTGATGAAGGAAAAAATGAAGTTCTCCGCCTTCCTCAATGAGATCACTCGGCAGGTGCTCAGCCCGATGAGACTCACCACTCTCGGGGTTACTGATGCTCAAAAAAAGGTAAACAGCAGCACTGAGAAACTCAAACAGCAGAGGAGTCGGCCCGCCAGTCCAGAGTCGACCAGCTCATCCCATACCAGCAAGCACTCTACAGGATTTTCTAGTTCTAAATCTTTCCACCACGATCACGGCCACCGTTCTGGAGACTCACCACATCATATGTGTCACAAGTCCAGAAGCTGCACGCCGAGCTGTTTGAAAAGACGTCACTCATGGTCTCAAACTCCTCAGCATCGCTCTCATTCGCCTTCTTACAAACACCACCACCACCGTCACCAAGGTGAACATCACACTTCTAGTCACCATGGTGACCACAAGATCCCAAGTGATCACCATCACCACAGGGACCACCACAACTCAAGTCATCACCATCACTACAAACGTCAACACAGTCCTGCCTATCATGATGGCGATCACCATGACAACACATCCCATCGCGATCATTTTGAAGACCACTACAGCCCAATCCACCACCATGGTGTACGCCACACTACAACTCATCATCATCACCATGGAGACCATCATAGCCCTGCTCATCACCATCACTATGGAGATCACAATGACAATGCTCATCACCATCGCCATGGAGACCACCATGGCCATGCTCATCACCACGGAGATCACCATATTAAACCTCATCACCACCACCACGCAGAAGATCACAACCCAACTCACCATCGTGAAGGTCGCCCCACCCCGACACATCACCATGGAGACCATCACAGTTCAGGTCACCACCGCTATAGCACTGAATACCCGACTACACCATGTTGCCATAGACGCCACAGCCTAACCAGTGACGCTGGAGACCACCAAGGCCCAACAGTTCATCATCACCATAGCAACAACCATAACCAAACACGTCATCACCATGGTGACCAACACAGTGAACCTCATCATCATCATCATCACAAAGACCACCACAGTCCAGGCCATCCCCATCACCATGGAGACCACCACAGTCCAGACCATTGGCATCACCATGGAGACCACTATAGAGACCACCACAGTCCAGACCATCACCATCACCGTGGAGACCAGCATAGTTCAGGCCATCACCATCACCATGGGAAGCACCACAGTGAATCTCAACAGCATCACCATGGAGACCACCATAGTCCAGATCATGAGCATCACCATGGAGACCACCATAGAGACCACCACAGCCATCACCATCACCATGGGGACCACTACAGTGAATCTCAACAGCATCACCATGGGGACCACCACAATGAATCTCATCAGCATCACCGTGGAGACCACCACAGTCCAGACCATCAACATCACCAAGGAGACCACCAGAGTGAAATTCATCAGCATCACCATGAAGACCACCACAGTTCAGGCCATCACCATCACCGTGGCGACCACCACAGTGATTCTCATCAGCATCACCATGGAGACCACCATAGTCCAGATCATGAGCATCACCATGGAGACCACCATAGACCAGACCATCAGCATCACCATGGAGACCACCACAGTCCAGGCCATCACCATGGAGATTATTATGATACATGTCAACACAAAGGACATCACTCCGAATCACATCTCAACCAGCCCCACTCTAGAAACAATGATCTCGACCATGGTGACCACAGCACTCATTCTGCTGGCAGCCCCCCTTCACACAGGAAGCTGGAGTCTTTTTCCAGCAAGGCAGATTCACAGAAGACTACCAGCAGCTCCTCAAGTCAGGAAGAGGAACAGATAAGCTTCAGCAGCTCATCACTAAATAAAGTATGACATTTATCTTGAGGTTAAGACTATACTCATGAAATCCCCCATTACAGTATGTACGTAAAGTAATTGTTGAGAAGTCAATAGTTGCCCATGTTATACATGTTTGATTAACTGGTTATGTAATAATGTTCCACTCATTTGTTTGCATATTGATTTGGGCACCAGTGTGCATGTTACTGTGGACAATAGATCAGTTATTAGAGAACAATAGATTAGTTAGCGTGCAGAAAGTAATGGTTATCCAATTGACATAACTTTTTCACTTTATTCTTTGGGCTTACTTCTGAATGTCATTTTGTTTTCTTTAATACAGGACAAGACACATGAGCTGGGTAGAATCATGTAAGTGTGATGAATTTCTTTTGGGATTGTTCTTGGAAATGTTGTCGATCTTGGAAAAAGTCCAAGCGACAACCATAACATGACATAACATGTTGTCCATAGATGAATTGGTTGAACACTCAAATAATTTTCGATGCGATTCTCATAGAAAATACTGACTTTTATAATTTTACAGCCAATGTATAAATTGAGAGTAATTCTTTTGTACATCTGTCCTGACAGGATACTACAGGAGCAGAATGTAGGACTGCATCAAAATTTGCTAGAGACAGCAGTGAGGATGGAGTGTTTGGGAGAGGAGTTCATGAGCAGCCAAAAGCTTTTGGAGGCTGAACTTCAGAGGACACGTATGGAGCTTAGCAGCCTCACAGAGAGGTTTAAGAGGTAAAGAATGAAACCTCTGATTTTACTAGCTGTCTCAGATTTTAGACCTAAAATGAGAGTTGCAAATTATGCGTAGCTTTAGTTCTTCATCTGTAGTTAGGGATATTTCATGTACACTGAAATATGTATTGTTGAGTAACTTCTCTTTTCTTCTCTGTCTGTGCTTTATTCTAGACTACACGACAACTGCTCTTCCACACAACAGACTAATAATCTTCTTGAGCAAAAGCTTCATTCAGTGGTAAGATTGGAGGCATTTCTATGTTTCTTGCATGACATTTAGGAGCCTTTTTCTACTGCATTCTCTTAGATTGAATGAGCAGTAACAGTTATTCAAGCTCTTGGGTGGTGATGCCTTATCCCACGCACTGAAGGTTTATCTGTGATAACTGTCTCCTGTACTTTCTGTGTCAGGCTCAGAGTATGGAAGGAGAACGTGAGAGGTTGAACGGGCATATTTCAGCCCTGACGGAGAAGCTCGCTGATGTAAAGTTTGCCAACAGTGTGGAAACATTCAATGTAAGATCTTTACATCCTTACATTCACAAACATATTCAGAGTCAGGGGAAGAAAGCTGGAAAAGGGCACTGCCACAATGAATAAAAAATAGTCTGGTATTCTTTGTTTTCCCTAGAATAGACAGACCAACAAATGAAATATAAGTCTGTGTTAGATGGTGTAGTGCACATATAGCAAGTTCTTCCTTCTTTGACTTTGCATCATTTATTCAGTTGATCAGTTTGTACCCTCTACTTACTGTAGGTAACATCACTGCTACACAAAACCGAGCTCCATTTTCAGTCAGATGATGGCATTAATCAGGTGGTTCTCCCCGTCGCTCCCCCTCCGGCTCAGTTCATGGACAGCCATAATTATGGAAAGGCCAAAGCCGGTGGGCAGGAGCAATCTCTAGGTTCAGTCCCAGAGGAAGAGGAATCTGACTGGTCAGAGATTGGAGAAGAGATGCCACGGTTTATTATGACAGGATCAAACAGAGGGCAAGCATGGAGACACCAGGAAGGAGACGTGGACAAAGACAGCGAGTCAGGAGGTGACGAAATAATCAGACGACTCCCTCCACGCCCACTGCAGACACCTCATCTCCAGTTCACTATCCACAATGAGAATCTGTCTGATAGCACAACAGGTGATGGCACCTACAGGATCACCACCACAAGTCCAACCATTGGCTCTGCCATCCTTATCCGGTCAGCTAGCCTGGAAGAAATCCCTCTGGCACGCCATCACATGCAGAAAGAACTAAGAGGCACAGAGGCCATGATGGACCTTCACCACAGAGGGAACCACGCCATCGGCGATTTAGATAATGAGATCATTCATCACTGGAGAGAAAGCAAAGACAGGGACACAGTTATCGAGAGGCCGATAGCAGAAAGCAGAATGTCTGAGGCAGATAGCAGCCTGGCCAGCCTGCAGTCAGCCGAGAGGATGCTCAACCACTTCATATGTGAACCACAGAGCGGTGAAGGAAAAGGGCAGGGCAGGGCTGAGGTGCACGGCTGGACAGGAGGGATCCCTGACAAGGTGTTGAAAGGGGAGCGAACACAACTGTGACAGAAACAGTGCATGTTCACTGTTTCTGAAATCATAATTTACATTGATCTTAATTACCATGGAAAGGTTCAATGAAGACCTGCTACAGAGGTTCAGCTCTTCTTATTAATATGTGGTCTGAGGAGAGTTAACCTTTGAATTTAATCTGTAAGACTAATTCGCTTTGATAGCCTGTGTCCAATTAACATTTTTCAGAATGCAAATTTGGCTCCATCATTTGTTTCTCACAGTATTACATACTCTACATTCAACACACATTTGCAGTTCAAATAAAATATTCAAACCAATATTTGCCAAGTTGAATTAAAGCCAGATGAATATATATATATATATATATATATATATATATATATATTATATATATATATATAAAACTTTAGTTTTCTGTAAAACTTCCTCTACAGCTTAAATTTAGTCATTTAAAGGTCTGGTGTGTAAAATGTAGGGGGCTCTACTTACACAGTGTGTAATATAATATGCAGAACTATAGGGGGCTCTACTTACACAGTGTGTAATATAATATGCAGAACTATATTTTTTCCTATATTAGTGTATAATCACCTGAAAATTAGGAATCCCTATGTTTTTGTTGCCTTTTATATCTAGAGATGCCGTGGGTACAGTATCCCACAAAGAACAAACTACACGCTGGTTATAGTTAAAGACTACACTACTAAATGTTTATGTTTGTTGTATAAATGCAGATTTCCTTTTCTGTTCTCTCAACACAAGAAGTAATTATTCTGTTCTGTTTTTGTTGTTTCTTCTGTAACTGCCTAGCCTAAACACGTTGAAATGGCTCCTACAGCTTCTCTATATACAGTAAGGTGTGTAGGTAGCCACAATTAAAGCTATATACTGTGTTAACCACAATCCAAACACAGCTGTGTTTTCCTGTTAAGTAGTTTTAGTAAGCAAGTATTATAATCATAGCATAATGTAAACTTATAAATAATCAAATAGTTTTAAATATATGCATAACACAAAACTATTGTCCTGTTTTTGTTGTTACAGTAATTAACCTGCCTAAACAAATGCATGTAATTGAACACATTTGTCAAGCTTGTGTAAATGTCATCTATGTAACTGTGTAACTGTCCAATAAAATACAATAAGACATCACTGTCTCACACAACTGTCTACATTTGTTTTAAGATAACATAAGACAACATAAGATAAGATAAGATAAGATAAGATAAGATAAGATAAGATAACATGACATGACATGACATGACATGACATGACATGACATGACATGACATAACATAACATAACATAACATAACATAACATAACATAACATAACATAACATTACATAACATAACATAACATAACATGATGTTTAAGGCCTCCACAGTCTCGTGAGAGGAGTTGTTCATGATGGATGTCAGCTTTGCTAACGTCCTCCTCTCCCCCACTTCCTCTATGGAGTCTAGGGGGCAGTCCGGGACAGAGCTGGACCTCTTTGGACCAGTTTGTTGAGTCTTTTTCTTTTTTATATATATCTGATCCACTTTCCTTGAAAAGGAATACATAAGGATAGATACAAACGTGTCAAGTGAATGACAAACAGATGGAACAGTGACATAAGAAAGAGGAGATACTCAGCTGAACTCGACTTGCCAGGTGTTCCTGTGAGACATACCTTTTTGATGCCAGGTTATATAAATATAGTTGTAGTAGTGACTGTGACGCACTATCTTGAACTGACCAGAGTCTGGAAAGTCTGAGCCTATCTCCTTAAAGGAGGTCATTGAGATTGTAGCTGGGTAGGATGTCAGGATTTTTCCAGCCTCAGGACTGGATCTCATCCAGGATTCAGAGCAGTGGTTCAGCTCTTTGCTTTCTGAGTTACTCGAGTTATATCAATGGAGATAAGCATTGCAATGCAGTTAGTATAATTCAAATATAGCAGTTGTTAATGTACTGATCAGTTTCCACTCTGAGAGTACTGATCAGTACATTAACTTTAGAACTGTGGCTCTATGGATCAGTCTGTCTGATCAGCCTTTAGTCCAGGTTGAAACGTCTCATATTATACAACATCATATAGACATTTTTGTTCTCCTCAGGATGAATATGAAATGACTTGATGATGATCCATAACTTGGTAGTCATGCAATCCTTGGTAGTAAATGTAAGCATGTTAACACTTTTCATGGCACGCTATAGTTCCTCCTTCACGCTATGTAGGAGAGGGTGAGGTGGTTTAAGTTTAATTCTACCCATATAACAGAATGCTTACAATGTCTACATATTCATAATGAATTCTGACTCTGGGTCAAATACCGAAAAATGGACTACATCTCCCTGTGATCCTGACCTGGACAAGCAAGACGACTATTAAATGGACCTGTACATGGTTGTGGTTTGTGTAAAAAGATAAGGTAGTACGAGTTTCAGGGTGGCAAAAAGAGCATCTTCCTGCTCTCGACTCTTTCTGAAACCTTCTGAAATTCTGCAGACAAACCAACGTTATGATGATAATTAAAGAGAGGATTATCAATGTGTGAATTTATTTCACCGACCATAGACATTAATGTTTTCTGACTTTAAAATTCACACAATTCTGAGGAGCAGGAATGGTAAAGTTCATGTGTGCATCTGAAGTTGTGTCGTGTGCATAAGTGTTACACAGTTAATGCCTCATATTAATATCCACCTCCCTGTCAGGTTCAATTTGTTTTGTCATTCAGGTCCCTCTATGTATGAGTGATGCGTGCTGAGCAGACAATGGCCTGGATTCACAGACCAGTTTAATAGGATAGGTAGGCATTAGTGATAAGACGCTCCCAGCATCCAGGTGTACCAAATCCAGTGTGCCAAATCCACTGTGTGGCACACTGGATGGTACATAGTGGTCGGTGGAGATATCTGGACCTTTTTTTCAGCACTTTTTGGGGAGACAAATAAGGTGAACTTTGTGGCACCGCTTCAGATGTGACGCTGTAAAATTTTATTCTCTGAGGATTTTTCTGTAACCTGTTTTTGATTTTTTTTTTATTTTTATTGTCAGATAAAAGTTTGTTCTTACAGAGTTATTATCAGGATCTCTTTGAATTGTGCTACTGGTTTATTTTTCAGTGTTGAATTTGAGTTTTCTCATCTTCATCTCCAAGTCTTCAGCGTCATGCCTTTCACCTCTCCTTCTTCTTCGCAGACAAAGAACAGCATCTTCCCTCGTTGCCTCGTCGTTCTCCTTCCCCTATTCCCCCGGTAAGGTTCAGATTCCCTCGCTGCAACCATGGTGGTGATGAAGATGAAGTTCCCTTTTCAGAAAAGGGTGAAACTGGCCCAAGGACTGTGGCTCCTCTCATGGGGTGCCACAATAGCCGGAGCTGTGACCTTCAGCCTGGGGTGCATCCTAAAGACAGAGCTCCACAGGAGGGCAGAGGTACTTCTGAAGTTTTACATCTTAGAACTTTTTAGCTTCATATTTCAAAAAGCTTTGTTGTTTTCGACTGTTTTACATGTAAGTTAACAACCAATACAGAACAATAAGTAGCGTAAATACTTACAGTTTAATTGAAAAAGTGAGTAATGATTTCTCTCATGTTACTATACACTGTCCAACTCTGTTTAGGCTGGGAGATAATCAGTATGCCTAGATGCACACACACAGTTAATATCCACACTGAGGGACAGCATATGTGCAAGTTGTAAGGTGACACAGTTGTTTACGCACTAATGTACTGCTTTACACGAATAACATCAAGTAAACCTGACAGATGCCATCTGTGCCTTTCTCGCTTTTACACCGTTGGCACAATCTTTTGGGAAGAAAACTTGTCTTTAAAAGGATAGATTAAATCTGTTTCCGTCAAAGAAATGTCTTTGTTAATTGAAGACAGCGTGTGTATCAACAAGAGGTTGATCAACAGGAGGTTGATACACAAATGACCCACTTTGGATACTGACTCAACATTTAATAAACCAGGCTTTGTCAGTCTTAATCACTCTAATCCCACACCAGAAGGCGGTCATCACAACTTTGCATTATTTATTTATTTACTATTATGGTGAACAAACCTGCATAGTTTTTAGTTTGTTTGCATGTAATTTAATACCACATTTAAACTGTGTAATTATGTGCAACTATGTTACAGTTATTACTATGTTATTCACACTGTTTCAGGTATTTTAAAGGAAGCAAAACATTTATTTTCAATTATAAGACTTTCATGATCTTTTGGCCTGCATAGCTATAAAAGATCTAAATGGATATGTTAATATTATATATGAGAAAAGAAGAAAGAAAATGAAAGAGATCGGATAAGTAAATAAGTCACTTATCTCTCATGTTATTGCGTACATTACTTCATTTAAACTACTGATGTTCACCATTTTGCCCTGAAGGTAAGTCAGTATAATCAATATAAGACAAGATGCTGTGCAATATTTCCTCCGTACATTAAAAGACTTGTAATCTTTCAAGTTACAGCTACAGCAAATTTCCATTTCACTAAATGAAACCACTTTGCACATCAACAAGAACCTCACTTGGAAATACAAAATTTAACTGGGAACAGATTATAACTGTGTTTTTATATCATCGTGTTCATGTACTTGTTTTTAGCATAAGAGAAACATGTTTTTAAACGTGGATATGAATCCCGCTGGCAAAATCAGGCTCTGTGCCTCGTCAGCAAGTGAAGTAACTGTAGGTGCCCTTGAGCAACACAGCTGAGCCTCGATGGCTTGGAGTGAGCCACTCAGTAGAGTCTGATTAAACTGAGATGCTGTTTACTCTGAATTATAATGTATCAATCATACACGTACAATCATAGTGAAATGTTTCTCCATGAGCTCCTACATTGTGTTCAATTAAAAATAGTGTGAAAGGATAGTAATAATGTAATAAATAGTAATAGTTATAATGGAAGTTATGTGAGAAAATAAGTAAGTAAAAAGTCATATTAATTGATATTAATGGAAATAATAACATTTTGCAGTGTCTTAAATAAATGTGTTTTTGGCATGGTAGAGCACCACCTATTGCATGTATTCTCTTGTCCTAACAGCAAAAAATAGAATTTATATTGATTATATTACTGTGTGTCTTACTTACAGGTAATGGACAACTCAAACATACATATTGTGCCCAATACCCTCATGATTGTTGGTCTGGCCTCCTTGGGTATCAACTACTTTGCATCAAAGATCTGTCAGGATGCTCTTGATGCGGGTCGATTTCCTCGCTGGAAAACCTTCTTGAAGCCCTATTTTGCCATCTCTTCTTTCTTCACTGTCCTCATGCTGCTAGCTGTCATCATGAGCTATGTGATGAAGGGCAGTCTGGAGTCTTCTCTGAAGGTTGGCTTGAAGAATGGCATCCGTTTCTACAAGGATACAGACACCCCGGGCCGCTGCTTCCAGAAACAGAACATCGATCGCCTGCAGATGCAGTTTCAGTGCTGTGGAAACAATGACTTCAGGGACTGGTTCGAGGTCCAGTGGATCAGCAATCGCTACCTTGACTTTAGCTCTAAGGAAGTTAAAGAGTAAGTTGACATATGATTACAGTACAGATGGACAATTATAAAGTAGAATGTCAGTAATCTGGTTTCATCTTGTTTCCTTAGCCGTATCAAGAGCAACGTGGATGGTCGTTACTTGGTCGATGGAGTCCCATTCAGTTGCTGCAACCCCAGCTCTCCGCGGCCGTGCATCCAATATCAGATCACCAACAACTCGGCTCACTATAACTATGAATACCAAACTGAGGAGCTCAACATCTTTCTCCTGGGCTGCAGAGAAGCTCTGGTCAACTACTACATGGGCCTAATGAACGCCATTGGGGCTGGAGTACTGTCAGTCTTCATCTTACAGGTATTCAATAAGTTCAGGCAGCTGGTGGTGCTAGGGTGACCTTTTAATCCGGAAGATGGTGCAGGGATTGGTATAGCAACACCAAATTTGACATTGCGCCATGTCTTTATAAGCATATGAAACACTAGGCCACCATATCCCATCATTCTCTATATAGAGTAAGCACATGCAAGGCTTTGTAATTGTATAACTCAAACATTTCATCCACGTGAACCTTTTGATGATGCTCTCTCTTCTCCACCTTCCTCCTTCACAGGGCTCTGTGCTGGTGAGCCTGCGCTTCCTGCAGACCTCCATGGATGCAGTGGAGGGGAAGGAAAACACAGAGGTTGAGACAGAAGGGTACCTGCTGGAGAAAGGAGTGAAAGAGACCATGATGGAGTACCTCCAACCTGTCCTGTCGTTCTTCCTGCTTACAAACCAAGTGGAAGAGGGCACCCCAACTCCTGCCCCAGCCTAGACCTCAAATGATGTACACACATGTAAATAATTTTTACACAGAGAGGGCAATTAATGGATAATTATTTCAATTTGAAAACAGAATGTTAATCACACATTTCTATGAATTTCACAGATCTAGGGATAGCGTTTTTTTTTTATTGTCAGATGATCATCACAGGTAATATAAATATATACTATACTACTGTACCATGCCATTCAAATTCCACTTTCTCCCGGTCAGTGAAAGGCATAGGATTATGAAGATTGACTAATCGGTGTCATTAATGCAATGAAGGCCATCAAGTGTGTCCTCTGTTCGGACACCTCTGTGAAAGCTTTTAATCCCATTTGTTAATACCCAACTTGCTGCCCTTGCAGTTAGACTCCTGCGTCAGGTGGAAGATGCAGAGTGAACTACGGCTGTATTTGCTTATGAAAATCAAAATAAATGAAATTATAAAGTTGAGACATATCTTTTTAAATGCAGATATGGTGTTAAATATAAGGATAATTATTTTACACTCTCTCTATTACCAGAAATAAAACATTCTGGTAATAATTTATTAAAGGTCCTTTTAAAAACACTGCTGTGTCTTGAGTGATTTTCTTGGGTCAAACCAGACATATCTGGATTTAGAATCATCAACAAAGATCTCAGAGGCTTTACATATATTCTGTTCATCTCAATAATGCAATTGTAATAATCAATATTGGTTAGTATCCTGGTTCTCTGGATTGTAAATATGTTGTTATTCATGCATCATTTTGTCTTTTTTTCAAGGTGTTGTTTCTGCTCACAGCTAGATGTTAAATATTTCCATTATATAATTGTAATTGTCATTTGATATGTAGAATAATACAAACAGGGTGATTTGTAAGTCAGAGCAATGAAATAAATATTACTTTTGGGAACTTTAGTGTACACTTTTGACGTTGTAGCTTAGAGCAACCTTTGCATCAGAATCAGAATCACTTTATTTGGTCAGGTATACACACTCTCACTAAATTTTCAGTTTACTCTCAATGTACACACACAGATATAGACATAAATACACTCTACCATAAACTCTACTTTTGTGAAGCTTTATAATTTTTCAGTTTTTGTTGACACTGTCAGAGATTTATCTATTAAGTTTACTATTACTAATATTTTCCTCAATTACATACATGAGAGGGCCATAGTAACAGAAACACCTTTTAAATATAATGCATGATTTTAATTTAATTGAGGATAATTTAAGATGTGTAAGATTTAGACACTGCACAGTGCAAAGGATGTTGAAATAAATATGATTCATGTAGCAGGCTGTTTTATAAACTTGATGTAGGTGGATGTGACAGTATATACAGTATGAAAAGAATGAGTAGATTGTAGATTGTGTACGAGTGATGATGTTTACATGTTTAAAGAACAAAAACTGAATTTAAACAGTGAGAATAAATAATTTACAGGTACAGTGGATGTTTGAGACATAGGATTTTGCTGTTTGTCAGGTGTTAACTGTTTATCAGTTATATTATATGAGTTATGGAATTTTCTATCCTTAGGTTACACGAGGTCACATGTGGGCCTTGAGGTCCTCAGTAGTATTAGTTGTTTGGCTTTGGTTGTGAACAGTAGGTGCCAGTCTATCTCAACACTGTGGTGGCCAGGGTCGAAGAGACCTGTTGCGTCTATCCTAGACATAACAGATAGCTTGCCATTGACGTTCCAATCCACGTAAACAGACATCTGTGTCTCCAGACTAGAATATGCTGACAATAACACCTCCAAGAGTAAAAACATTCTCTTTGGCTAATTTTGGGCGTGTAGTATTTGTGGTGTTATCAAGTCGATCCACCAGGATGAGTTGGGCAGAATGTAAGACCGACTCAGGCACTTCTGATAAACTTTGAGAGTGTCTCTAATTCTCTTTGGCCAAGCGTCAATAAATAATACAGAATAAGACATCAGAGGCTCCTGAGCACTTTCTTCCTTCCTGACCTTCACCATTGACCTTTGACTTCAGCAATTTCTCCACAACAATATGGAGTTATAAGCTGTAATATCTTACAGGACCAGCTCCACAGGCTTTGGTTTTTTTATTCTCAGTATTCACCATCCTCTCTATCTATCAGTATTACAGTATAAAAGTTCTCTATCTATCAGTATTACAGTATAAAAGTATACTGGAGAGTATTCTGTCATTGCACATTTATGCAATATTCAAATACACCAGCAACAACAGCCTGCATTAGATAAATAAATAATCCGCTGCTTACGTAGGCACATGACGTTTCGCGCGTCACGTGACGTGAGAACGCTGCGCGCTCTTCTCTCCGTGTGCAACGTCACTGTTCGACTCAATTTTGGGATCAGATTTTTCGAACCTCATCTCACGTCAACGCGTTCAAACGTACACAGTGCCGTCAGTTGTGGCGAGGTAATGTCACATGATCGCCAGACACTGGATTAATCTCTGTTAGATGTTTTAACGGTTACTCAGATCACGACTGCTTGATTTTTTAAAAGCGGTGTTTTGTTATCTGTCTTAGAGTGCCTGTCACACCCAAGTGGAGACCGGTTCAAAACGAGCGGATCGTTCACCGGTCGCCCACTCTAACTGTTGCAGCTGCCCCGGAAAGCTAGTTTTAGACAAGTGGCTAGCTGTAAACAGCCGACGGCTGACTCGTTAATGCTTTAAACCAGCGTGTTTACAAAACTAACAGGGTATTAACACCACACGTAAAGGGGAAATCCACCAGAACTGGCAGGTAGGCGAACAATAGGTACATTTAGTCCTCTTCACGTGCCATTAACAGTATAAAAATGTAGCTAAAGTGACAAACTCGTTGGCTGTAAATGTGTTTTTATTATCTTTAAAAAGTGTCATGTTTGGTGACAACCCCCCTCTCATGCCTTTTTTATTTTTTTAGCTAATTCAATGTAACGGTGTTGACATGTTCCCACGGGTATTTGAACCATTGTTTGTGTGTTTGTTTACAGGACAATGCAGTTTGAACTGGGCACACAGGCCTCGTTTTATTGCTGTTATGTATCCACATCCTCGCTCCTTTAAGGCTGATATGTTAGTGTTATATATCATACAGTCAGGGTTGAATAACAGTGACATTATGGAGCCTAAATAATCATTTTAGTTCAACAGGGTGAGGTCAGAAGTAATGTTCAGATTTAATCCCACATGGTGGCGCTGGTACTGAGACATGGGCTAAATTAACTGTATTTAATCATGACTAATGGTTGTGGATGAGGTGGCATGTGTCAGTGAGGTTAGTAATGTTGTTGATATGTGTAGTGTAGTCATCTTCAAAGCAGTTACCACACATTTATTTCAACACACACACACACACACACACACACACACAGCCTTTTAAAGCAAGCCTAGATAGATAGATAGATAGATAGATAGATAGATAGATAGATAGATATACTTTATTTATCCCAAGCTGTGAAATTACAGTGCAGCATTACACACAGTGACGATAGACAACATAACAACTATACATAATAAAATATCAAAATAGCAATAGTAAATAAAATATATTGTACAAAAGTATGTACAGCAAATTGGCAGTGTTGATTTGGTGCAAAGTAAGAAAGGAGAAATGTGCAGTGAAACTGTAAACTGTTGATGTGCAAGACTGTTTTTTTTTTTTTTTTTTTTTTTGGTGTCCCCTCCCATCTTGCATGTAGATCAAAAATGTCTCTCCATGTCCGATGTCCCACATCAGACAGTTAAGCTAAGGCGGCATGGGTTAATGCATCCTGCATGGTTAAACGGTTAGATGGACGAGGCTGCAGGCATGTTCTTGCCGTCTGTGCATCTCATATACTTGAAGTTAAAGCTGAGAGTTTTAATTTGAAATATACTGTATATCAGCTTTGATGTTTTTCACCGCTCTGGACTACTTTTTCAGAGACTTTTTTTCCTGGACGTTTCTGAAATATGTTGCTATGTAACTGTGCATATTGTGTGACTGATCTAGTGTTTGCCTGTTGTGTTTCAGGGTTAGAGATGGAAGGAGACGACTGCAGTTTTCCTCCAGATTCATCAGATGATCACTCGCAAAGAGGAAGTGTTGCTTCCTCTGCAACACTCTCCCGTGGTACAGTACAGCAGATATTAATAAAACTGTACTATCTGTAGTGCTGTTGTTGTTTCTCTTTAGCTTACTTGTATTTGTATTTTTTTAATACAGCTCAAGATGTGCTTATATACCTGTTTGGTGAGAGTGCAGTACACTTAAACGTAGAAGGGCTTGGCAGCATCAATGTGCAGGAGCTGGGTCGCAGTGTTCGTGAGGCTCTCCATATTCCTGAGTCTGTGCAGGATGCTTTTGCCTTCTGGCTTTGTTCTCCGCTGCTCGGTAAGAACTTTTTCCCACATTTTGTACACTCAGAAATGAATGTTAACGTGTAGATATAAGGATGCTTCCTTCCGCCCCCCCTAAAAATCTCATAGTCCGATGACAGAATATTATATAATTTATGATATTTTTAGCAGGATATGTCCTCAGTTGCCTGAACAATACAGATAGAGCTGGTATACAGTACTGTACCGAGATTTAATGCAGGTTTAAGTTATGTATTCACCTATTACAGCCAGAAAAAATCAGGGCATATACTCTTTAACGTGATTGTATCTCCAGTTTCACAATAACAGGAGGAAAGCAGACACATCTCAGTGCGTTACATTTGCCTCTTCATTACTCCTCAGATTTGCAGTTAAAGGCGAGGCATCAACCGTACAAACTGTGTCGGCAGTGGCAGGACCTGCTGTACCGCTTCACTGAGGCCTCAGAGGAAGACATTTCACAAGGTGAGAGTTTAAGGCTTGTGCGTCAGTGTGTTTACATGCACTCAGTAAACTGCATTTTTGGGGGGAAATCGGCTAAACAAGAAACTTGGTTTGTAAAGACAGATTTGTGCTGGAGAAACATGATTTGTTGGCACACATTAAGCTGATTTCTAAGTTCTACTACTCATCTAGTTTTTACAGAAGCACTTGTACGTGATAAAACTCAGATATAAAGGAGCAATGCAATGAAAGGAAAGATCACTACTTGGTGCCATAAATCCAAACTAAATGTCTAAAATAAAAAACAGCTCAACGGTAGATAAAGTAAAGCTCTACAACTTGGTTCTAAATCTGATTTTGTGTAGGGGAGAGATGTGATAATGTACCAGCAACATATAAATGTCAGTTTAGAATAACAACTATTTACAATAACGCCGTGCAGCAACAAAACGCATAAACACATTCTTTGATTTCCTGCCTTACGGTGGTTTCTTAACAGAGTGTGTGTCCGTATGCCAAGCACAGCCAGTTCTCTGCAGCTGTTTTGCTGTAGATTTACAGCTGCACTTATAAATTGTTGGTGCTTAGTAGCTTACTCTCCATAAATAAAGGTAAACGTGCTGTCAGGTTTGTATGGAACAAATAAAAGGAAAAGGAGGGAGTTGGCATGATGGGCAGTAAACGCCTGCGGCTGAACGAGTAAAGACTGACGTCGAAATCAAACAAAATGAAGAGAAGCCGCTCAGAGGAAGAGACCAGTTGTTACATTTTAGTGAATATTTCCTTGAAGTACTTTTAGGATGAGGGTTTGTCACATTTGAAAGTAAGAACTAGCCTATCATACAGGATTGGCCACGTACATTTTAAGTTAGTTCATTTAAGTCGAGCTGCGGTTTGTCAATAAATTGATAAGTTGGTCAAAGAAAATTATTAACTGTTTTAGTTTAATCATTCCAGTTGTTTTGTCATTTTATGACATTCTATAGACAAATTATTCAAGAAACTCATCTGCAGATGTACAATTAAACAGTTTTTTCAACCATTTGTTCCCCTGGTTTGGCACCGTGTTCCTTGTTCGAGCCTCGGCTGGCGCCTTTCTGTGTCGAGTTTGCATGTTCTCACCGGTTGCTCAGGCTTCCTCCCACAGTCCAAAGACATGCACTTAATAGGTTTATTGGTGACTCTAAATTGCCTGTGTGGATGTGAGTGTGAATGTATGAATTGTTTGCCTCTATGTGCTAAGTCATCTGGGATAGACTGCAGCCCTGAAGAGGATAAGCCGTGACAGAAAATAGATGTTCCTCCTGTTCTGGCTGCAAAAAAAATTCCTCCTAATGTGAACTGATGGGGGTCAAAATCCACAGTCCTTATCCTGTGTAAAAATGCATTCTGAAGTTCAGCTGAAGCTAATGTGACGCTTTTTGTTGGACAAATTTAGTGAATATCTTTTACTATCCCTCCACCACAGCTCAACCTGAAAACACTAGTTAAGGAAACCTGAAAGACAAACTGAATTTTGTATGAAGACTGTCGAACAAATGTAAACCCATTCTTTAAGTGTTTAAGCAGTTTAAATACATCTCACATCTATATTATGGATACAAAATCCATTCAAATGCGAGTGGTATGCATTAGTATGGTTGCTACGCACCTTTATAATGTAATCAGAAAATATAATCATATTTTCTGATTCTGAGATGATGCATACTTACAACTTCTTTTGACTTCGTAATTAAAAGTTACAGCAGCTCCCTCATAATGTGGTGACATAATACTGAGTGTACGCTGCAGTTTTATTAAGATAACTAAGAAAAAAACAGAATTGAGATAATACAAAAGTTTAATTTTTACAAAGTTTGTAGAAATGTTGGTTGTCAGAACTGTAACACAGTTTGAATAAGTTGTAAATGAGGCGTCAGGCACTGACTCAAAGTCTGGTGTTATTTGTCATAACTTTACAGTCAAAGTAGAACAGGCTGCGCTTGTTTGTTTGTGGAGTTGTCAGGTCCTTTTAGGAGAACTGGTGACACTAATACAAAGTGCATTGCCAAAACAACTGTTTTGCATAATCTCTTAAAAGTTGATGTGTTTTTTTTGTGGAGTCGATGAAGTGTCACAGTTCAGCACCGTGAGTTAGAGCAGAATCTACCACAGAGTTCTCACCCAGAGATGATTGGATAAACTGAATCCTAATGCATCACTGTCGTCTGCTTTTTCCTCAGATGAACCGTACCTCCAATTCCGTCGGAACGTGTTTTATCCGAAATGTAAAGAGCTGCAGGTACGAATACGAGCACTCTTTAATGTTAGATATGATTATTAAGACATTGTTCTCCATCAAATAAACTGGAAGATGCTGAGTGGGCTTTAAAGAAGATTTTTGGTCGTCTAAATTAATAATTGCTGTCATCGTCTCACTCCTGAGCAGATCGACGATGAGGCCGTGCTGAAGCTTCTGTACGAGGAGGCGAGGAGCAACATTCTCTCAGGTCGATACCCCTGCGATCCCGAACACTGGACGGGTCTCGGAGCCTTGTCTCTTGCTCTTGATGAGGGAACTGGCCTTGACGGCCAACAGTTTACTTCTGTTATAAGGTAAATTTGAAAGGTTGGTTAAAAGAAATGTTTAGCGAAGGAATAGTTGTGTGTCTATTTTTTTTACTTGTTTTCTGTTAAGACTGGAAGCAGTCCACCCTGATTTTTGTACAAAGGTTTTTAGACCTTTGCCAGAATGTTTCCTGGCTGTGACTTTCTATTTAACAGGAAGACTACAGGTGTATTTCCCAAAAATGTTGAACTATTCCTTTTAATAAATGAGCTGATTTTGAAATAAATTACAGATTATATCCAGAGTTGGTGTTGAAACCTATTATTAAAATGAAAATACATAGCTGTGGTTTATCTAGTTCAACATACACTCACATTAACTTGAAGGTGGGCCAGTTGTGTGTCATTTTCTGGCGAGATAATAAACACTTTGCAGTTTTTTTTTTCTGATCAACACATGATCCTACTTGACCTTCTGTACTTTGGCTCGGGCACTTGCTTGAATGAATGTTTTGTAGCTCAGAGTTGACTTCAGTTCACCTTTTTTGGAAAATGAAGAAGTATGGACTGGCCCCTGCTGTTCATTTTAGCGAGAGGACGCCTCGTTTCAGCTTAGTGGACCAGAAAAAAGAAAGAACAACCAAACTCGTGTCCCTCAGCCCACGTATTCCAAAGGGCAGCCGGTAGATTGAAGTACTTCAGAACAATCAGCGACAGCACATTGTAATTTGATGACAATCCACAGGCATTGTGAAAAAGGTCAAGAGAGTGCTTCTTTTGTTAGAATGGAGCTTTGATTTTTTATTTTTTTTTTAAGTTGATAACACTAATTTTCTGCCACAGAGGTGCTGCCTGCTGGTTTGTGAGCGCAGTGCGCAAGAATGCACAAGATGACATTCATGATTGGAGTAGGATGATCATGGCAGTGTGTGTCTTTCTCCTTTTGTTAAACCTTTTAAGGCTTGATTGTAATTAATGGGCTGAGAATAATAGATACTTGTCCGTGCACAGGTGTGTAGGCACTGTTCTTATTTTAGGTATTTGCAACACACATTACAAGTCGCCTACAGTCAGCGTTGCTTAGATATTTATGAGGAAGTCTCATATTTGTTTGCTCGGAGTGTTGCAACATTGTTTTAGCTTGATGCGTCTACTTCTCTTTAACTGTTTGACATCTTTATTTGGTGTTTTTCAAACCAAAAGTCTCAAATTCAATGAGCATAATGTTTCCCAGCTGTAGAGGTGATAAAAGACGTTGTTAGATAATCCTCTGCATATAATTTACAGACGTTAGCCTGTCCTAAATACAGTCAAATCAAATCCTTTGACACGATTAGATCATTGAGAAAGAAGATTGACATGACATCTTGATATCTACGAATGGAGTCATTCTTTTTATTATTTATTCTGGGTGCAGATTACACTGTAGACCAAGAGGTTCTGTTCAGATTATCTCTAGGTCAGCAGTCTACTGTCAGTGTTTGGTTTGTCCATTCTGGGACTTTGTGCTCCTTCTGCAAATATAAAAGATTCATTGTGAGGTCACAAAAACATAACAATCCTTATTTTCAGGTGATTTATACACTAATGAAAACATAGTTATGAATATTATATTCAATTTCTGACATATTCTAGAAATCGAGACCTTTAAGAAGATTTTGCAACTCCTGCAAGAACAACATGAGACTAAGCAGTCGACGTTTGTTAAAACTCCAGGTTTGCACGTTTGAGATGCTCTAAATGCACAAACTCGTCTCGTCTGCTTTTCCGCAGAGAGAAGAAGCTGTCTTCGTTTCTGCCTGCACATGTTGCCATGGGGAGCGGAGGTTTGCTCTCCACTCTGAGGGGGAAGTCGAGCCGTCAGGCAGGACTGGAGCAGAACCTCCTGCAGGCGTACAAAAAGCTCAGCACATCTGCTGGGAGCTCTCCCACACAGCTCCTACGCCAGTACCTCACCACATGTCACGCTCTGCCTTATTATGGGTAAGACTTTGTGTAATGAGCCATTTATCCTCTATACAAAAGTCAGTTTCAGCTTAATAAATTTACGTCAAATCACTTCATATTTATTATGTTTTATTTGACCTTAACTACAAACAGGAGTGCTTTCTTCCTTGGGGAGATTGACAAACCAGCGCAAGGGATTCTCCAAAGGGGAAAACGCAAAGCTGTCAACGTTGGGATCTGCCTGGAGGGAGTTTATGTGATGGACGCCAAAGAAAAGGTGACTATAAGTCAACGTCACAGTGCCGTGTGTGCATACTAATTTCTCTACACCGATTCTATCCTGACTTCTCTTGCCGAACACGTCTTCTTGCAGCATGTGCTGCTTGGCCTGCGTTTCAACGAGCTTTCCTGGGACCACAGCTACCCCGAGGAGGAGGGCGACTCGCACATTCTGTGGCTGGAGTTCGATGGAGAGGAAGACGGCACTCCCGTCAACAAGCTGCTCAAGATCTACTCAAAACAAGTAAAGATATTCACAAATCACCTGTATCATCAACCGGCTTTAGATTGCCTCTGAAATGTTGAGTGTGTTGTGTTGATTGGCTGTTTTTGGGTCGCACCTGCTGGGTTGGTCTCCGCTGTAGTTTGAACCTCGGTTTTTAAGAACGTCTCGCCCGCTAGAGAGAGGGCGACAGATGTAGTTCTGTTATGTGTGTCTCCCTTGAAATGTTTTTAACAAGAAGAGAGGGGATACACAGCCATCTCCAGAGAGCGTGCTGCACCTGGTGTTTCTGAGAGCTTCATGATCAGGTGCAGCTGCTCTGCCCATTTGTTCTTGGAGCAACTTAATAGATGTAAATCATTTTTGCGCTTGCTTAGTATAGCATCCTTACTCAACAATTGTTGGGATGAAAAGCACTGCGTCAGCCACCAGATGGTGAGATGTTACATAACAGTAATACATAACACACCAGGCCCTAATCCAGAGCTAATGGACCATGAAAAAACTAAGGTACATCTGTTTATTCTGGATACTATGTCCTTTTTTTTTTTCAGGCAGAGCTAATGAGCGGCTTCATCGAGTTCTGCGTGGAGCTGAAGTCTGCGTCCGAGGGAGCGGCTGCAGCCGAAATCGACGGCGAGGCGAGCCTGTCTCAGCAGCCTGCCGGGAAAGAAGGCGGCAACAAGAACGGACGTGGAGGACGGCGCGGGATGCTGCACAGGCAAAGCAGCGTTGTGTGCAGCCGGGTCCATTCACTTAACACTATCAGCTACGTGGACAATGGTGAGACTAATGGTTATATTTAGTCATACTAGCAGAAGATGATCTCCCTGTGGTAAACTACTAAACTTTTGCTGTTGTTGTCTTTCAGGAAAAGAAATCAAACGCTTGAAGCCGAAGAGAGCCGCCTCCTTTTTCACCCGTCAGGCGTCTGCAGCCACGTACTCTGCTGTGCAATTGACGGAGAGCCTGGAGCAGGGTTAAACTCTGCCATCAGCTCCACCTACACGCCTGTCAAAGACCAAACCTGAACACTTTACATTGAGATTTAAAGACTTGATACGAACCCAAGACATTTAACTGATAATATATGAACATGCAAAAGGACCAAGCGAGGGATCTAAGTGTGAGTGACAATATTTATCTTTTGAAGTTGTGTATATTAAGAGAGTACAGTAATGTGAAAAACTAAACTGATCGATGAACAGCGACGCTTCCGAGGTTAAACTGAAGTGGCCATTCATTAGATGGCTATTGATTCATAAGTCTGAGACAAGCCTTAGAGAAATCCTCAGACAGTGACTTCGATCGATCGATGACTGTATGATATCCTTCAACCTTTCTGCAGTGCTCTGGAGCTCTGTATACTGCTATTCAAAAATGTTAAAACCTCATTTGAGTATAACCACTGCATTACCTCTTTTTTTACGTTAACCCTCATTGGGGGTTGAACATCAAGAACGCCTCAGTGTATCCCCCGTATAACATTTTGTAACTTCTCAAAGCTGTAAGAGTGACCACAGACTCTTCACAGTCACAATGACAACACACTTTCAGGGGACGATCTAAAGGGCGTGTTCCCACTGTTCTGCTCTCTCAAGCTGCCAGTGCCTTGTTCTCACGAAAGGGTGAAGACACTTCAGAAAAGTGGCCGTAGAAACGTTAAGTGGTTGGTGTTACTGATCATAACGAGTCCTGTATGGAGGCACATTTGTTGTGCTGTGGAGGTTTCTTGTAAGTACAAACTTTGATTAAAATTTGACACATCTCACTTTATTAGTGAGAGCAAAATGGCTTGAATGTAGTGTAAACATGTAAAACAACAGGATAAAACCGAAAATATTTTATGCTCATTGGGGAACATTGATTAATTTGCACCAATAAATTGGTGTCAAAAACCTCCCAAACCATTCTGAGTCAGTAAAAATAAGTATGAATTCATCTTATAAAAGAAATCTAACTTCCAAATCGTCGCTGGTACAAGTGACAATGTGCACTATTACTTACAAAGTAAATCTTATGCAATGCCATGGTGCAACTTCTAAATAATCCTGTTTTGCTGTTATCAGCACGACTTTAACCTGCTGACTCATAAACTTCTGCAGCCTACCCGTCTGTGTTCTGGTCATCCATGTGTAATGATTGTTTTCGTTGCAAACAATCCGTTGAAATTATCTGAAAGAAAACAGGGAACACTGTCAGTTATTCAGCTTCGTGACAATGAATTTTTGCATACTCCTGTGGGGTTTTATTAAAAATAGGACAAACTTCTAAACCCGTAAAGGAACGCTTCACTTTATCTGACATGGACAGCGATTAGGTGCTCTGTGCATACGCCGCAGACCTAACCGACCAGTAACATGTTGAAATCTCTGTCTGTACACCAAAGCAAGCCTGTCTAACATGCTGCAACACAGTATGCTACCTTAACAACCAACCCAGACTTCAGTGTCCTGAAGACTCCTCCAGGTTTCTCTCTGAACTTCACCCTAACGCAGGCAGTTTCTATCTTTGCTGCGCATTTAACGAACAAGCTCGCCTCACTAATGATCACGAAAGAAGGTAAACCATAATGATAATAATGTAATACTACCTTCCACATGAACATATGTCCTGATTTTGAGATGTGGCAGCATCATTTATTCTTCCTGACTCTCCTGAGCATGCAAACTGCAGAATGTTTTTACTTTTCTACGCTTCGACTTGTTATACGTCAGCTACAGTCTGTAACCTAACCTAACCTAACGCAGCAGTCCGATATATTGTTGCTAACTTACACTATGCATGTCACATTGTAGAATAGGCATTCCGACAGACTACACATCATGTGATACTGCACTATTAATACTAATGTACACTGTTTATACATTTGCAGATGTTTTTTGTATTGTTGGCTTTTATGAGAGAATATTTTTACTTTCATTTTCATATACTGTCACGGTTTGTACACGAGAATGAAGTGAAGAAATAGGTCATTATAAGCATTATCTTCTCAAGCAATCACTTTGGAAAAGCATTAAGTGCCTTTTTGTTTGTACTGAGTTGGAATCTGAACGACCGTTTTGGTAATCAGAATGATTTTTTTTTTGTTATTGCTATAGTTTAAAAAAAACAAACTGTCTTGTAATATATATATTTCCCACATTTTAAACTAGACCATGCATTTCACCTTTCCTAGCTGATGTGAGTATATTGATATACTGAATAACTACACTGGGCTGCTGTTGAACAGTGTATTGTGGTTCCTTCTGCCTTCATTAAAACATGTCTGATATGCTTTTTTTTTAATAAACAGGTGCAAAGTGGGCCCATTTCTCTGAAAATATGTTAGTGTGTTTACTACTTCACTGACTACAGCCTGAGCAAACTTATTTTCACTCCTACTGTTACCCTGTGTTTGATTTTAGTGAGGCAATAGGTTTTTGTCAGTGCATATGTTTGGTATCTATATGTTTTGACCTATTCTCACACTTTATCCAACTTCTGTTTTCTGCAACTCTTTAGTTTGCCTAATTTTTTTTTGTTATTTACTCTAAAATCTCTTTTTCAAGGGAGTCTTGAGCAAGAAAGGAAGCAGCACAGGCAACAAGTAAAATAAAACATACAACACAAAACAGACAGTATAACAACACATAGGAATCTAGAAAATAATAATAAAAGTGTTGTACAAGCCATGAATTCAACAATATTAATTTAATGACAATGACACCCCTACGATTTTGTGTGCAGATCTGTCAATATCGATTTAAAAGCATTTAAAAAAAACATAATGATAAAAACTACAAACACACAGTAAGAAAATTAAATAGTACAAATAAATAAGACAGTTTCAATTTCACATTAAATCCTGTCATTTTAATAACTTAAAAAATACTCAAAGCAAATCAAGGATATTATTCCACTGTTACAGTATTATTCATGGTTCATTAGATTTTGAAGAAAAGAAAAAATAAATAAATAAAAATGTGTGTGTGTGTATGACATGCTGTTCAGGAAATTAAACCTTTGAATATATTGAATTAAGTCTGAATATATGGAATGAAACCTTGAATATATTGAATGAAACTTGACTGACGTCAGACTTCACGGCATCTTGTGTAACGTGTGGATGCTATAGCTAAAAGTGAGTGACAACGAGTCAGTCTGCTTGTTGTGTGTGTGTATATATATATATATATATATATATATATATATATATATATATATTAAATAACATTGCATTTGTTGCACTTTATTTAATGTTAATTAAATATATATATATAAAAATAACATTGCATTTGTTGCACTTTATTTAATTAACATTAAATAAAGTGCAACAAATGCAAGTTTTTTTCCCTCAATGCTGATTTCATGTTTTGTTTTACACAGTATATAGTTCTCAAGTTCTTTCCAAAATGTACTACTACATGGGCAACCATAAAATAAAGTTAAATTTTCAGCTTTTATTTATTTATTTATTTATTTATTTTCTGGTTCTCTGACAGCATGTGACATGCGCAGTGGTGACGTCCTCGCTCTTTGTCGACGTAGCACCGGATAGGCTGAACAGACCCGGAAAGAGTCCGGGTGTAGAGCTAGCTGCTGCAGTTACAGGATAAATAAAGACGTTTTTCTTTTTAATTATTTTCATATTATTCATGAACTCTTCCTCACTGAGAGCAGACAGCCGCGCTACACGCACACCAGCCACGTAAGCACACGCAGCTCTTGTTTCCAGGCAGCTGTTGTCGGTTCAGTCAGCTGTTGTTTACCGTCTCTCAGCTGGCCGCTGCTCGGGATGGACGGCGAGGCGGACGGCTCGGTGGCGGTGCCCGGGTCCGGGCCGGAGGACCCCAGCAGGAGGCGCAGGGTGCACGGCATGCTGAAGCTTTACTACGGGATGAACGAGGAAGGAAAGGCCGAGGAGCGGCCGGAGTCCCTGGATCCGTGCGACATCAACGGGCCGCATTTCGACCCCGAGGTGTTCCTCAACAAGGTGAGACTGCTGCCATGGTGACACTGCTGCCATGGTGACACAGCTGCCATGGTGACACAGCCCAAAACACCTGCAGTGCATGAAACTACAACACCTTTTCTACATGATGTTATTTAATTAAACTAAAGAGTCCCATTGTTGCTCTCTCTGCACTGCAAGTAAATACACAGAGAGACACTTGTTGGAGAAACTATGATGATATGTGAATGAAAAGGACATTTTAGTGTGAGACTTACCTTGGACAGGGACAGGAGAGCGAGCTCTGTCCTCTGGACTCCATAGAGGGAGAGGAGGGATGTTAAGTTAAGCCGACATCCATCATGAACACCACCTCCCATCCTCTACATGACACTATGGGGGGTCCCTGAGTTGCTCCTTCAGCAGCAGGCTCTACAACACCTGCACCACCTGATCATTTCTGGCCCAATAATAATGACAAAGATTTGGAAAGAGCTGACCCACCCTTTTAGATTTAGGTCTCTGTAGCAGTTCCAGTCTTGTTCTAGGTTTCTTGCCGTCCCATATATGAACGAGATAAAAGCTTTATCGTTAGATTTAAAGAAAGATTTGGGAAGAAAGCGTGAAACACACTGAAACAGATTCGGGGAGAACGTTCATTTTAATACAGACACCGAGCATTTTTCAGTCTAAAAGACATCTAATAAACGTCCAAATGGTCCCTAGACGTCTAAAATCAGTCTGCCAGTGGTCTAGAAATGAATGTTTTTTAGACGTTTAAGTTTAGACTAGCCGTCTAATAGACTGTACATTATTCGATGACTGTTAAAAATGTTTGAATCCAACATTTGGCCACCATTTATACAATTTACAGTTGTTTTTTTTTATTTAATATTTAATAATTAATGGATTAAATTCTATTGTCTAGGTTTGGGCTAAAATATAGACCGATTATAGACTTATATATATATAAACTTAGACTAGACGTCTAATGCTCAGTGGGCAGTTCACTTTCCCTGCCAATGTGAGATGAAGTGATTTCCATTTCTTCAGATCTAATTTGCGGACAGAAGTTGTCCTGATAGAGGACGTGTCTCTTGTAATAGTAATGCCCAAATACTAAGACATCTGGAACAGGGGAAGGTATTGTCCTGTATTTGAAGAGCCAGATCATTCACAGGGTAACACTCACTTTTACCAAGGTTCAATTTGTGCCCAGAAATTATACTGAATCTGCTTAGAGCATGGATACTAAAAAAAACTTATGATTGATCATGTTCATGTCGCCTCGGTTGCCTGATCATGCCGCTTTGCACTTTACAACATCAGAAAAATCAGACCTTAACATGCCTAACTCAACTCCCGACACAAGCTACGGTCACCTCAAGACTAGATTTACTGTAACGCCCTCCTGACGGGCGTCCTCTCAGCCTTCACATGGTCCAGAACGCGGCACTGGCGCCGCACCTGGTCTACAATCAACCCAAAAGGTCGGAGATTAAAGAACCGCAAAACTTTATGGGAATATAATTCAGTTTTTATGACCAAACAGGGCATATTGAGCGGATAAGCTGCTTTATGAATAACAAAGACGTACCCCATCGTTGGTTTTTAAGTGTGACTGTGACCCTTGTTTGTTTTGTGTCCTATCGCAGCTCAGAAGAGAGTGTTCTCTTGCCGAGCTGATGGACCAGGAGACCTGCATGGTCAAGCAGATCCGCTCTTTGGACAGCGACATGCAGACGCTGGTGTATGAAAACTACAACAAGTTCATATCTGCCACAGGTGAGTTACTGGTCGAAATGTTGGTGTCAGATTTTGTTGAATCGTGCGTTTTTTCTGACACGTTTCGATGTTGTTGTTTTTTGTCCAGACACCATAAGAAAGATGAAGAACGATTTCAAAAAGATGGAGGATGAAATGGATTGCCTGTCTGCTAACATGGCGGCGATCACTGAGTTCAGTGCTCGTATCAGCGGGACTCTTCAAGACCAGCACACGCAGATTACAAAACTTTCAGGTGAGACTGTCCGCTTGTTTTGTTGAGTAACTTGTGCAGGACTTCATTGTTGCTTTTTGGTTTTGACGTTTCTGTCTCGCCGTGTTCTTTTTTTCAGGGGTTCACACCTTGTTAAGGAAGCTGCAGTTTCTGTTTGAACTGCCTGCTAGGTTAAATAAGTGTCTGGAGCTGCAGGCCTACGCTCAGGCAGTGAGATCCCACCGCCGTGCCCGCTGTGTGCTGCAGCAGTACAGTCACCTGCCCTCCTTCAAGGGAATTCAGGACGACTGTCACGCCATCATGGACAAGCTGGCGCAGGAGCTTCGACAGAAGTTCAGGTGGGAATCCGTCGACTTGAAGTACATTCAGATTAGAGACACTTCACATCATTTCTAACACACTAAATGACACTTAAAGGTCCAGTGTGTCAGATTAAGAGGGCTCTCTGTACAGAATACAGTAGCTCAGAACAGACAAACTAAACACCAGCTCTAGATACGACCTTTCCTCCTTCACCCTTAGAAGGAGAGGCTGAGGTGACAGGTTAGCAAATACACTGCTAGATACTACACAGGTCCTTTTTAAGAGTCACATTACAGAATTGTGACAAAGTTTTTTGTCCAGTGGCCAAATGGCTAGTTCAGATTTTCCCCGCCTGTCTGGTAAGGCGTTTACCATATCCTAATATTATGCGCTGACCTTATTTTACACAGATTTTACTCCAGCTATCATTTCAAATCTTTTTTTGTCATTGGATGCCATCCCGAGATTTATTGTGTCTGATTTTTACATCATCAATCACCTTCTACCTCGTTTTGTCGTTACAGGGATGGCGGATCAAGCGCCAAAGATTTATCAGAGTGTGTGGAGCTGCTGCTACAGTTGGATGAGCCAGCGGAAGAGCTCTGTGATAAATTCCTGAGCCACGCGCGGTCTCGACTTGAGTCCGACCTCCAGGGTCTGGAAGCAGAGATAAGACCGTACCCGTCTGCACCAGCCATGAAAGATGCGTCTGCACAAAGGGCATCTACTCCAGCTGCTGGATCTCCGACTGATAACTCCCCAAAAATGAGCGCTACACCATCTCCCACCTCAAACACTGACATCCTGGAATTCATCGACAGAGGCTGCAATGAATTTGTCAGCAGCTTATGTTTAGTTATTACATCCTATCAGGAACTGTTCATCAACCACGCTCCGAAAGGCGAGCTAGCATCCAAAAATATTCCTCAGATGGCGAACGGGAAGTTGAACGCCTTTGTAGATGATCTCGCTGCTCGATATTTCTCGCTCGTGGAGCGGAGAATACAAGAGGAGAAAGGGGTCGCAGATAACTCCCTCTTAGTCCGCGCACTCGACCGCTTCCACCGCAGACTTCAGGCTGTCACCAAGCTGCTGCCGGGCTCTGCCGTGCCAAACAAGGGGACTGAGATTGTGATCCGGGCAGCAACCGAGCGGGTCAAGCAGTACCTCTCTGCCCTGCAGAGCTTCTACATGGACAGCTTGACAGATGTGAGGCAGGCCCTGGCAACACCTCGGCTTTCTGTGGCCAGCGCTTCAGTGGGCGGAGGCGGAGCTCATCTAGGAGGGCCGACATCTGGCAGAGACGCTCCAACCAGCCTGCCAGAGCTGCTCTCCTCCCTGTCAGCCGCTATTCTCAATCAGATAAAGTCAGTGTTGGCATCAGTGCATCTCTTCACAGCTAAGGACATTACATTCTCCAACAAGCCGTACTTCAAGGTGAACAGTTTGCCCCTCAAAACTCATTTTTTGCTCTATGAATCTGAACGATCCCGTGCGATAGACTGACAGCTGTTTCTACCTGTCTTCTCCTCATAGGGTGAATTCTGCAGCCAGGGTGTACGCGAGAACCTGGTGGTGAGCTTTATAAAGTTTGTGTGCCAGTCTTCTCGACAGTTTTGTGAGAGCGCTGGAGACAAGGGAGGCTCGACTCCTCCGGCACTTCTGTTGCTGCTGTCCCGCCTCTGCTTGGACTATGAAACCTCTACTATCTCCTACATACTCACTCTCACAGATGAACAGTTCCTTGTGCAGGTATTTGTCAGCTTATAAATGCAGCCGCGGGCACCAAAATATCATGTTACACTGTTGAAGGCTCGTATTTAACTGCAAATAGATGTTTTAAAATAAACGTTTAACTCTCATCTAAACACACTTCTTCTTCTTTTCAGCACCACAACCCTGTAACACCGGTCACAACTTTATGTGCAGAAGCCAGGGAGGCAGCACAGAAACTGCTGAACCATTACGTAAAGGTAAACCTTCACTGAGTTGTTTTTTCTTACTGAGGGAAAACAGAGACCTCACTACAAGAAAATACTCCTGCAATGAACCTCTTCTCATAGATGTGTGTATTTGCTTGTGTGTTTTTTGCAGGTGCAGGGTCTGATCATCTCCCAGATGTTAAGAAAGAGCGTGGAAACACGAGACTGGGTGAACACCATCGAGCCACGAAATGTCCGCGCCGTGATGAAGAGAGTAGTAGAAGACACCACCTCGATTGATGTGCAGGTGACTGTTTGCACAATCACAACATCGTCATGTCCACTCAGGTGTATGAGTAGGCTGTCTTATGAACCCTCTGTGCTCTGCTGCAGGTTGGTCTTCTGTATGAAGAAGGTGTGAGGAAAGCACACAGCAGTGACTCCAGCAAAAGGACTTTCTCTGTGTACAGCAGCTCCAGGCAGCAAGCACGCTACGCTGCCAGCTACACTCCAAGGTAAACGCATCACACTCTGTCAGGGGTAATTAATGTCTTTCCGTCATTTCTCTGACGTGAAAGATGCATAATTGATGATTGAAAATATGTTAACTCATGTCATAAATCCTAAATCTAAAGGCAAGATCCATCACAGTCACAAGTTAGACGTATCCACCAATACATCTTCTGCACAGGGAGACTTGTCATTTTTTTATTGGATAAATATTCTCTAGTTGGAGCCGGTTGATCGCCTTACACTGTCGCCTGGTTCCTTGTCTGTGTGGCTTCCTCCCACAGTTCAAAGACATGCAGGTGAACTGGTGACTCCTGTGGGTGTGAATGGTTGTTTCTCTCTATGTCAGCCCTGTGATGAACCGGTGACTGTGACTCTGATAAGGTTAAGCAGTTATGGGAAATCAATGGATGGATCTTGACCACAGTACACTGAGCATAAACTTACCAACTTACAAACAAAGCAACATTTTTTTGTTTTGTCTTTGATGTGTAAATGTCTTTTGCAGCCGAGGTCGCCACGCCCACTTCATACTAAAACAAAACCATGTGTTGTTTTAGAAAAAAACTGATTCATAGTAGAAATAGTTGTTATAATTGTCTATAAGATAAGGGTGAAAAGAAGAGAGGGAAGACACAACATTGTTTAAATATGAGGATGACAATGTAGATTTTTCAATGCCGGGGTAAAGTAACAACAACAAATCCATATAGTGAGAGCTCATGTAGCTTATCTGTATTACCTCCTTCACTTCCACTGCAGGGGGTGAGTTGTTGACTTTAATTACAAGAATAAGGTCGTTATTTCAGTTGTGGTTGCCTTCTGTCTGTCTGCAGTGCTCCCATGGATACTAATCTACTGAGCAACATACACAAGCTGTTTTCTGAGAGGATTGACATCTTCAGCTCGGTGGAGTTCAACAAGGTGAGTGCGTGTCTTTGTCACGCTGTTGCATAATGTGAAATCATCCATCGCACACAAACTCACACACCCTGTTCCACTGCCTCAGGTCTCTGTGATGACAGGAATTATCAAAATCAGTTTAAAGACTTTCCTCGAGTGCGTCCGCCTGCGCACCTTTGGCCGTTACGGGCTGCAGCAGATCCAGGTCGACTGCCATTACCTGCAGATGTACCTGTGGCGGTTCGTCTCCGATGAGAACCTCGTGCACTTCCTGCTGGACGAGATAGTGGGGAGCTCCGCCCACCGCTGCTTGGATCCCGCCCCGATGGAGCAGAGCGTCATCGAAGTCATCTGTGAACGAGGTTAAAGCTCAAAGTGCAGCTCAGGCAGCTGGTACGGTTTTTACACTGGAATCAAGGATACAAAATTAAATCCTCTTTCTGTAATTACTGTTAAATGTTAAATTTATTGATTCAGACTCTAATTATACTGTAAAAAAAAATGATCAGAAACATTTGTGGCGATCTCAGTAATCCTGTCAGAAGTCAGCTAAAGCAATGAAAGTGTCTGCATTAACAGTCTTTTCTTTTTACTTGTGTTTTATACGGAAGCCCTAAGAAGTCACGCATTCATACATTTAGTTTCCTCCGTTTTCTCACGATAACATTAATTTTATTTGTTCTCTCGAGTGTCGAGATAAGAAATTATGTCACGAAATAACAGGATAATTTTCTCAAGATCTCAAGATAACGAAACATTGTCTTCTCACGCTAACGCCATAATTAATTCAAGATTAAGACTATACTTTTGTTTTCTTGAAATCTCAAATCGATGATGGCATTATCTCTGGAAAACAAAGTTTCATTATCTTGAGATCTTAAGAATATTATTCTATTATTTCAGGATAACATTTGTTACGTCAGGATAATGAGAAAAATTAAATGAACTGTATGAGTGTATGACCACTTAGGGCTTCTGTAGTTTGAAGTATAGACATTGCATTTTACTATGAAGGTGAATAAATCTACCAACACTTAACCAACCAAGACATTCCAAGCGCCTGCCATGCAAAGTGAACATGAGCCTCGATGTTTAACGTCTCATCTCCTATTTCTGCAAAGATGGAAAGAAAAATCAATCGTCCGTGATGCTAAATTGCTTGTAGCTCATCTCCGCCTTGAAGGAAGACGTGTTTTAATCTGAATGACTCAATCTTGTGTATTCATGAATGCTTTTTAGGGGTCTTTTTGCTGAATAATTTGCACTCTGAATGTCATCTGATTACGTAACACGTGTAACACTAAAGTAACTGCAGCAGATTTACTGTGTCTCTTGCCTTCAGGTCTGTCTGATGAAGTTTCCAGTATGTTTTTGGAATGGTTTAAATGTGTTATGTCTACAATAAAACTGTATGAATGAGCTTTAATGTGTTTTTTTTAAATATAAAACCAGTGGAAACGAGCACATATACAAATAAACATGTTGTAGTCATTATATTGTAATTACACAACCATTAAAACAAGATGTAATTCAGATATATTTCACAACGTCTGTCAGCCATGCCTCATTGAGGTACTCTGCTGACTGTCGCCACCTGATGCGCTCACCTGATTGGCTGAGCTCTCTTCTCCCCACCCTCTTCTGATGACAGCGGAGGGATCTGATTGGCTGAGAGGCAGTTTCGCCCTGGTAAACGTGTTTTCGGGGGCGTGTCCATCCTGCAGCCTGCAGATGGTTGCACTGCTAGATTATTATTACAGTACTGTCTACAGCTCCATGCTTTACGCCGGTAAGACTCTATTTACTGTGTTATACAAGAACAGATTTGTGCTCTTTACAGTGTTTTTTTTGTGTGTGTGCAAAACCTTTGTTTCAGTCGCGCTCAGGTGATTTCAGCATCAGCAGGTAAACAGCCTTTTGTCACGACAGACAGACACAGACACACAAAGCAACTATCAGCAGCTGGACCTGAACTTTGTCTCGGCGATTTATGACAGCAGTATGCATGCACAGAAGGTTTAAGCAGTGTTTTATTGAAACATATCTCTGATTCTCTTGATTTTCATTCAATTTTCATCATTCCCTGTTTTATTTTCATCTGGATCATGTTTTTTTTTTGGTCTAGGGGTTTCTTAAGAATCCGTCCTGTGCTGGAAGACTTAATTAAACTAGAAATAAACATCATGTACAGTAAAAAAAAAAAGAAGCAGTAAATAGTTTGATACAATATTCTAAAAAGTAAAGAAGGGTGACCAAAAATGTGTTTATAGCATCTAAAGTGGCTGAATAAGTGAATAGAGGACATATAAATATGGACATATAATTTATAACTTGCACTGACTAATAATACTATAATAAGTTACTGTACAGAGTTATATGTAAATTTTTTATTTTACACTGATCGAGCTATATGTATATGACTTTTTAATATCTATTTATACTGTGGTCACTTTAAACGTATCTACCTCATGCCTTGTATATATCATGAGCATCCTTTGTGTTGTTATATATGTGACTGTGGCTGCAGCATCATTATCTGTTGCCATGGCAATGACATCAGCTGATCTTCCTTAGGTCCCAAAACCAAACATACAGTGCAGTACACATTATGTAATATAATATAAAATAACTTTCATTGCTTTAATATACAGAAACTCAATCATCAAAACTTCAAACATCAAAGCCAGCGGACGCTCTGCATACCTGTAGATATATTTCTAAAAAAAAATCCAGATAGTTTGCTAATCATAATAATAATATATAGCAAGTTGTGAAGTTGAATTATTTCTATTTGGCTGATTTGATGTAAAACACAAGTTTTGCACGACTCTAAACTGAGGAGATCCACCCGTGTGGATATAATAATGCAGCATATTATACTCTATGAGGTGAAAATCAAAGTCTCTGGTAATTATAAATGTTAGATACACGTGTAGTCCATAATAACATGTACAAATACCTTGTGGCTGATGTATGGGACCCCTGCTACGTGAACAATGATTTATGCTCATATGTAATGAGGCTTACACTGCACTGAGACCATTTTGTTTAAAGAGAATCGCTGTGTGTTAACATGTAATATTCAGAGGTTAATTGTAATACATTATACTGTAGATTATTCCAAGGATTATTGTAATTATTGGATAATATTAATTCTAGGAAATGTATGCAGCTTTTGTTACACGTCATCATACTTTGATACTTTATTGCCTAATCTATCCTACTGAATGTTTTTGTTGTTGCTCACATGTCTGAAATGTATCTTTAATAAATCTACATTAATATTTTCACAGGAGACCAACAATGAGGCCAAACAGTCAAGAACTCAAACGCAAATCCTCCCATGACACAGAGAGGGAATTTGGAGGAACCCTTGGTGAGTCACTGCAGACCAGGTTACCTTACATCACATCACATCACATCACATCACATCACATCACATCACACTACTTCCACTGTCTTCTGACATTAACAGTTTAAGATACACACACACTGTCATGTGTTGTTTCCATAAGTTGCTCAAATCAGCTATTCCTTTGATGGCCTCTTTGGTAGATAATAAAGCTGCTGCCACATCATAAATAATAAGTAATAAAACTCGCTGCAGTGATAGAATATAGAGTTTCACACAGCGTGAACTCCATCAACACACAACTGTTCATTACAGCTCTAATTGAGAATCATCACTACCACCCAAAGTAGGATTTGTTCTTGTAGACGTGACACGAAATGAGACGACAAATGCATCACAGCTTCCGTCTGTGTGTGTGTGTGTGTGTGTGTGTGTGTGTGAGAGCATCTCCTGCTGTGTTCCTTAAATTGAGCCTCACATCCAATTTGCTTTTAAAGTAAATTCATGTTTATAACGTGACGGCTGAGCTCTCGACAGACAGCAGGTCTGACAATACTGAAGTGAACCACGACTTTTGTTGCCCTCATGCTGACAGCTAATCTAATTGTTTTGCTACTACACAGTTGTTTAACATGCTTAATTATTCACAATTAACATATGTTATCTCATATTCTGGTTTATTGCCAAGTTGGTTTTCACGTACAGGAATTTGTCTTGGTGTTCTGGTGCCTAACAAACATTACGTGATCATTTGAGGATGATATAAATCAAGTAGTAGAAGATGTGTGTGTGAAAAGAGCTGCACAGTTTGTGCAAAGTATTCACAAGGTAGTGTGCAAAAGTTCTTAAAAAAGATATTTTTTAAGACATAGTAATAGTAAAATGTTATTTAAGGTCTCATCTCACTCTTACCTGTAATCATCTCTCAGGTGCCATAGGCATCCCCATCTTCCTTCCATTGACGGTGCTGTTCCTGATCTCTACGAGTCGATCCCCTGAGGCCAGTGTGCTCCAGTGGCCCCCTTCCCTCCCCAGCACTGACCAGCTGTGGGACCCTCTGGCCCTCGTGGTTCTGCTGTGTTGGATCGCTCTGCATGCTCTCCTCTATTTGACGCCGTTAGGAAAGGTATGGCACGTTCATCAGCCTTAACTCATTTCTTATATGTTTTGGCTAAGTGTATGACTCTGTTCCAGTTATTAGTTCAAGTACAAGATGTCAAAATGAGTTTATTTCCCTGCAGGTGTCTGAAGGATTAGTGCTGAGGGATGGAACACGTCTCAAGTATCCCATAAATGGTATTGTTGGCTTTAGTGTTTTTATGATATCATCATGTTAAAGTCACAGTTTTGAAGTCTTTTAGTCATTTTTTAAGTGTGATTCAGAGACATGTTGATGACAAACAACCAGCCTTTGAGTAAGGGAGGATAATAGTGTCTATCATGATATAAATTAATATGATAATGCTGTAGTATTTCACAGCTATGCTCAGGTTTTACACACTTTTAATGCTTGACTGTAGTACCTGCTTTGACATTTTATTTTAAGTTTAACCTCCACACTTTCCACACTTTGACCTCCAGATAAAGTTTACTTAAGTTACACAATCTGAAGTTCTACCTTTCACCTGTTTTCATATCCACCTGTGCCACTCTGTTTATCTCTCTCCCCCAGGCTACAACATTAAGTTTTGTTTCTTTGTCTCCCTCAGGTTTTCATGGCCTGTGCATCACTGGTGTGCTGCTGATGTTTTTAGTGGGGCTGGGGGCTCCTCTGGGGTATCTGTTTGAACTCCTGTTGCCTCTGGCAGTGTGCGCTATAGCAGTGTCGTTCCTGTTCTCCGTCTACCTCTACATCCGCTCCTTTTTGGCTCCTTCTCACGCTCTCGCTTTGGGGGGCAACACAGGTGAGAGTTGAGGTTCGTCATTAAATGATTAATTGGTCCTTAAAACACTGTTCATACACAGTTACTGGTGTTGCACAGTGAATTTCTAGTCCTGTTTTATTGTGGTGGATTCTGGTATTCCTATGGGTAATTACCTAACAGCTGAGCTCTCCGGGAGCCCTGCAGGTATCCAGAGTACTCTTTCAAGTAAGCCGACCCTGCTACACCGGCTATGCTCTGCTGCATCTGAAGGCAGAAACCTGAGAGTATACAGTATTATGATTCACCTCCTGCCTGCTGATGATTACGTTCATCGCAGTCTGTGTAAAGAAAAAAGGAGAAAGGCTACGACATGTTGTTTCCAGTGCCATGCCATAAAATCAGGGGGGAAAAAAAACAACCTTCTTGGTGGTTTAGTTACTGTGATTGACTGATGCACAAAAACATATAATTATATATTCATAATTGCAGGAAAAGGTAGAACTAGCACTGTTAATGATGCATCTGTTCCATTTAAGTATCCAGTATTTAAGTAAGCCAAATAAAAAGTGGACAGTGGATTTAATTAAACAGACGTTTTGACTACGAATAGATTTCAGCTAATTGCTGATGACTGCTCGAAGATTACTTAAAAAAATACTGGAAGTCACTGACTTCGATTTTATTTACAGTACAAACCTGTAAAAGCACAGAGTTATATCTTTTTCAAATTGTAATGTTTATTACGTTTTTGTTCATATGTACAACAAAGAAAAAGCTGAAAAAATACATAAAAACAAAATCAAACACAGTCAGAGCTGCAGGTATCCGTCGTCAAACCGGCTGAATACAAATCTGGTTTCTTGGGTTTATACAGTATTCAGGTCATACATATGTTTCCTTATGTCATACAGCACCAATTTTTCCCATTTAGTAAAAGCACAGATGTAATTTATTCTATAGCCTGCTATAAATCTCTTACAATTCATAGCCATTGTTCTATGGTGGGGGTTCAGTCTTGTACCAGTTTTTTGTCATTGCCTTCTTACTCGCAATAGTAGTATTCTGTCATTTCTAGTGACACATTCAGTTACATTTCCAAGGTACATAATGTTGCATTCATTTGGTATTTCATATCGCAAAAGGAGCGCAGTGTAGGACATATTTTACCTGTAAAATATGTGCATGATTTGGTCTTTGCTCCCAAAGTACTGAGCCACTCTTCTGGAGATATATCATCTCCTATTCAGCCTGAATGTATGTGTTAGAGGTGCCCCCTACATTCTCTAACGTTTTGGAACACTTTGTTTCTTGTCCCACTCTATAGTCGCATTACTGTGGATTTTGTTTTTAATTCATTCATCCCTCATGTCCTGTCTAGGAAATCCACTGTATGACTTCTTTATCGGACGGGAACTAAACCCTCGGATTGGAAACTTTGACCTTAAATATTTCTGTGAGCTCAGACCGGGTCTGATCGGCTGGGTGAGTGACAAATAATTTATATTAAAATATTGTGTACTGCTTAAACTTTTGTAATCTCACACAACTTGTTTGTAAGTTTGTATTTAAGATACATATTAGTAAACACTAATGTTGATCTCTGTTAGAGAACACCAACACCACCAACAGGTGGCGATGTCGCTCTCCCCTGATCCTCCACAATAATCTGAAAGTCAGAATCAGAAACTTTTCTCTCTGATGACCTGACCCAGTGAGACATTTGTTGCAGGAGCACTTCATTATCTGTGAGTCATCCGACTCAACAAGACAAAATATAGTTTCCAGTTTCACCAAAAAGGTTTCATCACTTACAAAATACAGCATAGAGACAGTAAAGTTGAGTCATACTGCAAAATAATGATTTAATGTGTCCTTCATTTAGGTTTATTTTTCTCTGTATTTACTGTATAAACAGTAAAACCTTTGCACATCTGAATGTTTTATAGCCAGGTGCGTAGGAGAGGACAGAAAAAGCTCCCACCAACTGGCTACAGACAGTGTGTGGGAGATGTACGCTTCCGTTGTTGAATGTTAGAACTATTTACTTTTAACTTTTAACGTCTTACAATTGCTGATAATGTTCGAAATAAGAGCTGTTGATGACGCAGTGATGCAAACATGATTTTCTTTCTTCTGTTTACTCACTGAATAATCCAACTTTACTACTGTTATTTGTGAGTTATGTTCTGTTCTCATCTCAAACGGTCCAACCTGCAAGTCATGGATAAATAAGAAGGTAATCTTCACATAAAGAAACATTGTAGTTAATGCAACTTTCATATAAATGTTACATTGTAACATACAGTCAGTGGCCCTGCAACTATTGGACCTGTCACTAGCTATTTACTGGGAGGGGGTGCTGTAAATATTGGGGTACAACCTTCCCGCCAACAAACACTCAAAGCCAACAGCGCAATAAATCTACCTGTACCTCAACAACACAGGATTTACAGTGCAGATACTCTCAATTAAAACCAACAGCACACCTCTAATGTTAAAGAAAACAAGCAAGTTATGGTGTCACATATCGCATGTGTGATAAAATGTCTAATGGACACTAAGATTTTTAAACCTAGATTAATCATAGCATAGTTTTACCTTACACAGTTTTTCTGGTTCTGCTTGGTACAAAATCATACATAATATTGTCAAAGACCAAAATATTTGTCAGTTTGCTCTCAGTTGCCATGAAAAAAAGTGATTTCAAAAATAAATCTTATAGTGAATTCCTTCCAGCCTATCTAGAGATGTGAATCAGTGTTCACGTCACCCGTTCTCCTCTCAGGTGGTCATAAACCTCGGCATGCTGATGAAGGAGGTGGAACTTCGCGGTTCCCCCTCATTAGCCATGATACTGGTCAACAGTTTCCAGCTGCTGTATGTGGCAGACGCTCTGTGGAACGAGGTGAGCAGCCGACACAGTCAGAGATACAGACTGTGCTGAATACTGTACATCAAAATGTCATCAACTTAATCTCTTTGTGTTGCAACAGGAGGCTGTTCTGACAACCATGGACATTGTGCACGATGGTTTCGGCTTCATGCTGGTCTTCGGGGACCTGGCCTGGGTTCCCTTTACATACAGCCTACAGGCTAGCTTTCTGGTCGTACATCCACAGGCAATAAGTTCCTTCAGAGCGGCAATAATAATAGCACTGAATGGTAATCTCTTATTTCTTCAGGCTGTAAGACAATATTTTGTTCATTTCTGTGAAGAAAACTGAATTAAATTGTTATTTTTTTTAAAGTTTAGATGATTATTTAAGACAGAAACTTTAAAAAGAATATAACAGGATGAACATGAGCTATATTCACAGAGGCTTCACAGCCTCACCTGCATTAGAAAAGTAAGCAGTTAAAACAAAGAACATAGAACATAGAACAAAAATCTAATCCAAATCCAAAAAATACATAATTCAAATTTATAAAAAATTATCAGGAAAAATATCAGGAAAACTGATATTTGATGCAGTCTTCACAGTAAATCTGCTCAGAACTCATCTAAAAGGCTTGTTTGATACAGACTTTCTGGAGAAAGGGGGTCCCTCAAGGTCGGAAACTGCTGGATTAGGCTGTAATATTTTGTGTCTCGTGGTTAAAGATGGTGTTGTTCCTATTTTTCTCTCTGCCATCAGGTATCGGATATTATATTTTCAGGAAATCCAACTCACAGAAGAACCAGTTCAGACGAGACCCTTCACATCCAAGTGTTGCAAGTCAGTAACTTTTTCGTGTAGTTTCTAAATGATAAACATATACTCGCTCTAATGTGTTTCTAATGTGTCTCGACTCTCTGAAGTGTCCACTTCTACTCAGAAATATTTGTGTTTTCCACGACTCATTGCAGGACTGGAGACCATCGCCACAGCAACAGGGAAACGCCTCCTGGTGTCCGGGTGGTGGGGTCTCGTTCGTCATCCCAATTACCTCGGTGACCTCCTCATGGCTCTGGCGTGGTCCCTGCCATGTGGTAAGACAGATTTCACAGGACGTGGGTGAAGTCATAGACAAGAGATTAATGTCAGGCTGAGTGTTAATCACAGCCAGCCGTATTTATCGCTCGAACAAAGAGATGTGTTGGTGTTTTTAATGACATGAAACAGATTTTAAAAGCGGCGCTGTCCATTTTTTATCTGACTCATATAGTCACTTCAGACATGTACCTGCAGTCCAGCTGGAACACAATTTAAAAAGTATACCTGCACAGATGTGTGAATCCAACTGTCGCTGTCTCCATCTGTACTGTATAAAACTGACAAGTTTTGATTTAAACCAGCTATAATTATATATATATATTATATATAGATATTATTGCATGCTGTTTCAGGAATTAAACCTTTGAATTATTTGAATGAAACTTTGAATATATTGAATGAAGTCTGAATATATGGAATGAAACTTTGAATATATTGAATGAAGTCTGAATATATGGAATGAAACTTTGAATATATTGAATGAAGTCTGAATATATGGAATGAAACTTTGAATATATTGAATGAAGTCTGAAAATATTGAATGAAACTTTGAATATATTGAATGATAAAAAAAAACCAAGGCCAAAAAAACAAACAAAAAAACAGATAAAAACCAAAACAATGAGCATAAAGGTGCTAAAAAAGCTCTCTAGAGCCTAATGACCTGTGGGTTCATTCTTAGGAGCAAACCGTTTCATATGCAAATAATCCTGTGATCTGTTATTGCTATAAAATATTGATTTTATGGGAACTACATGACCAAAAAAAGCAAACTAACGAATCTAACAAGGCATTTAATTCTAACTTTCAGTAACTCGCTGAAAAACTCGATAAATTATTGAGGTTTGATACACAGGCTTTAGCCATTTTATTCCCTGTCCACATGAGACAGTTATAGAGTCTGAAGGCAGCAACAGCCTGTTCTCTTTGTTCCTCTGTAAGCTGCCTTATGTTCCCTTGAAAAAAACTGACTTCCTAAAACGTCGACTGTCAGACTTTTGTTAGAGCTGACACATTCTGCTCATTGGTATTCAGACTTCTATGTGACTCAACCTGTGTAGCTGCCTTTGTAATTGAGATATACTGTAGCCTCTGCTTTAATTTCTGCAGCACAAAAGTCACAAACTTCTAAAATAAAAAGTCACGTCGTATTCCAGACGGATGAAAGCTGCACTGACAAAGAGGACGCCGACTGAAAGACAAAAAAGATATTTGCTCAGAAACACTATAAAGTGCAAAAAAAAAATTACCATCAAGATGAATCAACACTCAGAACATTACGAGCTCAATCAAACGGGTATTCACTGCAGGGCTTTTGTGTGATACACACTGAAAAGAAACAGCTATTTGCAGAAGATGGGCACTTGATTACAGCTTGTTTGATGTTAATAGAAGAAGGTGTTACTTTTTCTGTTCTGATGACTTGAAATTCGTAATCTCGTCAGTGACTCGTGAATATATTATATTCTGCCATTATGTTGGTTTATTTTTAAGCAGCTCACAGTCTATGTATGCTTCTCTTTTCTTTAGGATTCTCACATCTCCTGCCTTACTTCTACGTCATATATTTCACCGTCTTGCTGATTCATAGAGAGGACCGGGATGAGAGACAATGTAGGACCAAGTATGGACTAGCGTGGGATACCTACTGTCGACGTGTCCCCTACAGGATCTTCCCTTATCTATACTGAAGGGGGAAGCAGATTGGTGGAACGGGACCAAAACTGTCACACAATGTCCTTCAAGTCGACACAAACTTTGCAATAACTTTTTTTTATTATTATTAGTAACCAGATTTTACAAAATACATTTACACTCTAGAATATCAGGAATATACTTTTATGTATGCCTTTGCAAAGCCCTACACGTACGCTCATTCAAACACACGTACACACAAATGCATACACATAAAAAAATAACAGTGACAGCAGCAGTGATCCTTCCACACTTGCAGTCATCCATTGCAGGCATCAAGGGGAAGAACTGGTAGGAGAGATTGTAGTCAAGTCACAGCGCACACATGGATATATTGTAATAAAATCAGTCCATTTGATACAAATATTGGAGCATTTATGCTGTTGTGCTGTCTGGGGGAAGATGTCAACTTCTCCATTGTGTATATTTGATGAATTATGTCTATCCAGTCCTCATTTGAGGAGGATTTGAGGCTTCCACCTTCGAGTTATGACTTATTTTATTCCTGCAGAGTTATTAAAAGGGTTTTGTCTTTGGTGTTATCTTCTGTAGGATATAGCTCAGATATAAAACATCAAATCTAAAAAGAAAAATGCATCTGAACACTTCTTTTAGAGTCTGATGGACAAAATATATGATAGTAGTTTGCGTTATTGGCCTGGACTTTGTCTCAGCTGGAAGTTCTGTGTTGTCTTTGCTGAGGAGTGATGAAATAGTGAAGTAGATCCTTACAACATTTTCCCCCTCCGAAGTTTGCACCAACTTTCAAATGTAAATCTGTTTTCAGTTACACGGACTACAAGTAATACCTGGCGGTGCAGCTGGGAGTCTGCAGGAGGCTTATGGTTTTAATATCCAGTTAAAGTGAAGAACAATATTCAGTGGGTCGATATTTCTGATTTGTTGCATTTTGACTTTGCAGGAATCTGATATAAACAAAGTCAGACAGCATTACACACGTTATTATGTGTGTTCCAGCATAAAAGGCTAAAGATTTGGAATATCTGAAAACATCTTATTAGAAATATTTCTAAGGAAAGATAATTAAAGTGAATTCTTTTACACTTAAACAATAGTGCCTTTTTTTTTAGGTCACAAACCTGGATTTTTTTTAGTGTGTGTTATCTGTGAGATACATTTGAAATAAACAAATACAAAACAGAAAATGACACTCGTTCTTTCTCTTATTAGTTATTTGAATCTCTCTGGGCGTCGCGGGAGACAATGTGAAACAAGTTTATATTATCTATGTATGGACACGTGAATTATTCCTTTGTATGAAGATTTAAATCTTCACAATGCGACTATGACAGACGGCTGAAAGACTAGAACAGCTAGCTATTAGCTGCCATCTTCTCAAGCCTGTAAAGATGGCAGCTAATAGCAGTGTCAGTTTTTAATAACCTTTTCCAACCTGTTATCATCCTGTTTTAAATGGATTTTCTTTACAGCCTACGGGCTTTAATAGCAGACGTTCAGCAGGCCTCTGGGCTTCTTTAACGTCTGTCAGGCTTCAGCTCTGCTTAAAATTACTCTGAAGGAACAAAAGGTGCACGGGTTGTATTCGTACGGGGTAAATCCAGTCAGAGAATCAGCATGAAAGCAAGCGTTCCTTCTGTTCAGAGCTCTTTGATTCACTGTGGAGTTGACAGGTGGCCGTATTGTTAACGGACTGTTTTGTTGCCCCCCTTTTCCAAACACATTCAAACACCCATTCTATTAAAAGACAAATAAAATATGTGCATCAAATTTTCCCTCTCACATTATAAATCACCCTGCGTTTACGCTGCACATCTTGCAGGTGTACAGATGACAGAGCGCTCCGCTGATGCACACCTTCATTTTTCACCTTTTAAGCCCATCTATAGTACATTTGTCTCGCCTACACAGCACTCAAGCCATTTGTTGTTTTTCCTATGCTAAGTGCTAATTAGGAATGTGCTTGTGTAATGCCATGGTTGTCTACATAGTGGCTGGATTAATGCCGGATTGATAAATAAGCTTCTTATGTTTTATGGATATGTTCTATTTTTTCATTTGATGGCTCTTGAACAGCGTCATAATTCTGTTAAGGAAAGCAAGATTAGTCGTTTGAACGCTGACGTGTTATAAACTTTAGTTTGAATGTAATTCAGTGTTATTTGCCTGCAGACATGCCAATATTTGCCAATATGTACACACCGATATTTCATTTTTATACCGCCCTACAAACTTGTGATGGAACGCAGCAAGTATTGCAGGTTTGTCTATCCCTCGACCCTCATCCCCTCATCCCTTATCCCTTGACTGTCATCACTTCATTCCTTTTCCTTTCCTCATTCCTCATCTGTTACCTTTTATCCACCTACCCTTCATCCTTCAACCGTCATCCATTTATCCCTCTTGCCTATATTGTCGTCCCTTCATCCCTTCAACCCTCATTCCTCATCGGTTACCTTCCATCCACGCACCCTTCATCCAGCAACCCTCATTCATTCATCCCTTATCCCTTGACTGTCATTCATTCATCCCTCATCCACAATATTCAATTAGTCTAAATCTATATCCATACTGGCGTGGTCTTTGTTAGTGGACACTACTTTATCCTTCAACTCTGCAACAATCAAGAGAAATATTAGACTTTTTTTGCTTTATTTATGATTTATATGTCAGCTCTAGACAGCAGTTACATGTCAGACTTTAGATTTATTTAGGAAAGACATCATGAACTCATAAAATACAATATATTTGTAAAGATTGTCAGTGGTTTCAACTTTTTTGACAGATGTTTATTGATTGTTTTGGCCCATGCATTAAAGATCTGTTTATTATCGTCTAAACTGTCTAAATATTCTCAGGATCAGCTCGATGTGTCTCAGTCTGATTGTCTGATCTGACAATCAGGCAATCAGTGTCTGTTTTCACTGAGAAAAGTTGCCACTGCCCTTCTCACTCATCGAAAGTTATAACGATCTTTCGAGCGTTTAACCTCCGTTATGATCAATATTTCAGTGGTCTGTCATCAGGGATAAAATTAGACACTGTTATGATCATTACTAAGAGCAAAAAGGAGGAGCTGAAACCTCGGATATAAAAGCCTCAGGCCCTCATTCATAAAACATATACTGTGATTTGATCTTAAAATTTAATTTTAAAGTTAGTTGTGAGCCGACATCTCTGATTAAAATAGACCATTACAATTGAGCTTAATTTAGCCTTAAAGGCGCCTCAAGAATAAGACCATACATCAACATCCTTCACGTGCTACCTGTCGCATATAACTGATCAGAAACACCAGCATGGCTGCAGACAATGAAACTTTTTATCCAAATCACATTCATAGTTTAGAAATAACAGCACTGATTCAGCAAAAACACATTTTGAAGGTCACATTTCTCATTTGTTTTCAGAGCAATTTGGAAATAATTGACAAATGAAATGATTTGTCATAAATAAGGCCAATAATTGAAAACGAGCTCGGTTATTTAGTCACAGATGAAAGCGATGGATATTTTTGTAAGAGCAGAGACAGCAGCTGATGGCAATGAGTCACTCTCAAGTCTCTCTGTCGGGGACAGACGATTCACGGTCCAAATAAAAACACAGAGTGTGAACGAGGTTTCGACACATTCTTGGACACAAACAGCCACTGTTAAGACGACACATCTGCTCCTGACACTTTATTAAGACAACATCTTCATTTTGTAATGATAAAACGATCCAATTATAAAATAATTTGTTAGTGAGTTAGTGATTTTTCTCTCAGTCTTCTCGATTCTCATCCCTTCATACCTTCACATCTCATCCCTTTTATTTTCCCTTTTTCTTTTTTTAAATTCAATCCCTTCTTTTAATGAAATCATTAACTTTTGCGTCATGTTTTCACCTCTCTGTGTCTCTAATTTTCTCATAACTGTCACTGTTTTGTCATCCTGCCAATGAATCATAACGTGAAGCTTAAATGACATGTTTACTTATCAAGTGCATGAGCCTAATATACAGTAAGCCCTTATGGTTCCCCTATTTGTGCGTGTCTATGCAGCCATAATTATATGCAACATCCTGGAGTGTCTTGCATAATAATGAATGAGCAAAACATGTGTGTATATGTGTGTGTGTGTGTGTGTGTGCACCTCTGCGTGTACGTGCCAATTGTGTATGCCAATCGTGACGTTTCAGGCCCATCAGTTGTAGCCAGTTTCCATGGTAACCAATCTCAGAGAGCACAGACGTAGGAGAGAGGGGAAAAGGGTTGGAGACAATTATCGTGGTGGAGGGTGCTGAAAAAAAAAGGAAGAGCCCGGCGTGATGAGTGTGAAATGATGTGAACCGTGTGTTGAGACGAGAAACAGATGCATGTGTGTGTGTGTGTGTGTGTGTGTGAGCAAGCATGTGTGTGTGTGTGTGTGTGTCCACATCCTGGGATTAGCAGGTGTCACGCAGAGACACATCGGGGTGGTGGTCGTCATGACTACATGCATGAAACTGTTATAACTGGACTGGATGTAATATAAATATAAATTTTTCAAAAAGTGTTGTGCAAAAAAAAAACAGTGCTGCCGGGCATGTGAACCAACTTGAAATGGTTGAATTGAATTTCTGTGATTTGAGTGAGCGCCTCGTGAGTGAGTCAACAGGAATCTCTAATACAATTTAGTTTCCATGGTGACAGCGGGGGAATGATATGTCCTTTTCAAACAGAGGGAAAAAGCCAGCTTGAATCCTCGACGTTGCTCTGTTTTTCTGTCTGAATCATTATTTAGACAAGCGATAACCTGGCAAACCTTACACGGCCTACAAATGAGTCCCCGAGTCGACTTAGAGATGTACTCAGCAATTTTTTTCTCTTTTGAAATCAGAAGAAAGAAAACTGTTGCTGAGCATGAAAATGTCGACTGCTGTGCATCTATAATTTGATGTGTTAGTATTCTGGAGGTGTAGGCTTTAATGACAGGTAATCATCCTCTATAGTCGAAGCTTTTTTCACATCAGCGATGTTATTTCTGTGCTTTTCAAGAGGCTGTCTCTGAAGCCACCTCTAAATGCAGCTGTTATTTCCACATCTTTCGATGTGGCAGGTCCTCTTTCTGTTTCCATTTCTCCTTGCTTATATATTCCCCTCATCATCCTCAGAGTGATATTTCTCTCTCCTCTCCTTCATTCTCTGGGATTGGCAGAGCAATCATGTCTGCATGGCTCCTCACAGATGGGTGAAATCCTGACCCCTCAAGCAGACAGGAAATAAGAAATCTCGGAGACAATCTTTTTGGTATTACTGTTTTATTAGAATATGGCATGAGAATCGCTGTTTATTAACTGTACATCATAGTGTAACCTAATAAATATAAAGTAATCCACCAAATTTACTGTAGCGTACATTGATGATAAATGTATAAAAGACAGATACAAATAGATATACTTAAATACAATTTTCTAAAATGCTTTGTTTAGAGCAACTACATAATGACATTCAAACCGAGCGAGTTCTCCTCCTTTCCTCGAGTTCCTGTGCTTTAATAGTGATTGTCCATACTCAACACACTCACATTGTTGGCAGAGTTTTGAGGTCTCAGTGTCCCGTGATTATTTGAATGGGAACATCATTTGGCACAACATGTACTGTCTGCTGTGTGTCGTCAGGAAAAATTATAGTCTATTAAAGTTGCTTCAGTCAAGTGAATGTTGCAATTTGGTTGGAAATTCACATCACACAAGCGGTTTGAAGTTGCTCCCTCTAAACCTCTCATTAGTACCAAAGTGACATGAAAAGGAGCGTGATTGACACAAGAGGTGTGTGCGTGTGCATGTGTGTGTGTGTGTGAGTGTGTGTGAGCTTTCTTTAATTGCCGGGGTTTCATTTGTGGAGTGATTATGAAAGCTCTGTCACGTACAGATATGCCTCGACTCATTGTTACAGAACGACTGCTGTGGCAGTGAGGACAAAATGTCTTTTATGCTTCAAGTTATTACGTGACATTTCAAATAAAAGCGATGTATGCATGACTTTTAAAAACTGGTTTGGACTGGGAATGAAGTTCATATTTAAAGAGTAAGACTGATGATATTCTGAATTTCTCTTATTGTTATTAAAACATATGGAAAGACCAAAAACAACAATGCCTGGGTAGCAAATGTTTGATCTGACGTATTTGTCTGTCATAGAGCTATTAAACTATAAAAAAACACATTAATGAGCTTGTTGAAAAGAGGTGAAAATGCACTTTTTGCTCCGTTTAGGAGGGTCGAGGGATGAGGGAGGAAGGGATGAGGGTCAGGGAATAGATGGTCAAGGTTTGAGGGTCGAGGTATGAGGGTTGAAGTTCAAGGGATGAGGGTCAAAGGATGAAGGTATGAGGGTCAAGGGATGAGGATTGAGGTATGAGCTTCAAGGGATTAGGGTAGAGGAATAACAGTTGAGGTATGAGAGTCAAGGGATGAAAGGATGAGGGTCAAAGGAAGAGGACTGACGGACGAGGGACGAGGGTCGGGGTATGAGCTTTAAGGGTAGAAGGGATTAGGGTCGAGGGATGAGGGTTGAGAGAGGAAGGATGAGTGTCGAGGTATGAGGTTTAAGGGATGAAGGTATGAGGGTTGAGGAATAAGATTCAAGAGAAGAGGGATGCAGGGATGAGGGAGTCGAGGTATGAAGGGTTGAGTGTTGAAGTATGAGGGTCGATTGATGAGCGTCAAGGTATGAGGGTCGAGGGTCGAGGGATGAAGGGATGAGTACTCTTAGCCTTTTTAAAGATTTACATCAAACAGGCCACAGACAGGATAGGGAAGTCTAAAAATATAGATATAAACACTAACAATCTGTCGTTTTCAGTCAGGATTTCTTGACAGTAACTAAAATATAGAACTATGCCAGCCTTATCCTGTGGTATTGCTATTTAACTCATCGATAGCTATATGCTTCCAATTTAAATGTTGAAATTGGTGTAATTGTGCCATCATACATACACAGATGTGAAATTTAATTGTAAACCCTTCAATAGGCTGTAGTCTTCAAGACTGTCCCACAGTTTACATACCAGACGTGTCACCACCACCATTTACTACACATGGAGCCGGCGTATGACAAACACCACAGTTTGTTCTCGGGCTCCAGGAGTTTTTCTACTGATGTTAAAATGTCACATTGAAACCATCACTTATCTACAAATAGATCAAACTAATGAACACATGATGGCAAAGGCAGCACCAGCTGAAGAAAGGCTTTGCTGTTTACAAATCTTGGTCATCGGCAACATTAAGGTCCCTTCTGAAGCTGTGTGATTGTGTTGAGGTGACTTCTTTACACTTTTGAAATAACGGAAACGTCACAGAGTCATCATCGTCTCATCTGCCACTTGTGTCCCACTCACTGTTATTACAAACACTGAATAACACGGCATCGATATGTCTCATGAATCATATTACATTGCTAGTTTGCTTGTTTTTAATTGCTTATAGTACATGAGATTTCTACGTTCTACCTCGGATCAGAGAAAAGTTGCTGTGCTAAAAGGACGATAGTATAGATGCAGATGAGTAAACGTCACTGGAAATAGGAATAAGGCGTTCCCCGCACACTAAAAAATACAACAAAACTAAGTTGTTTTTTTTTGTTTTTGTTTTTGTTTCAAGAAAAAAAAAAACCCAAAAAAACATTGTGCCAAAATTAAAATGTGTATTAAAGAAAGTGAAAATAAAGGCAAGGCCTTTACAAAGCCTTAGCATGTAGATGAAGATACCGCAAGCACTTTCTAGCCTAATCTTTGTTCTTTTCACTTGTTCTAATTCTTAACTTGGCACAATGTTTTTCAGATATAAACTTTTGGCGTTATGTCCGAGCATGGCGCTCTTTGGAAAGCATGAACCTAGCATGTAGCGTAAAAAATACGTCCTTACAGCTATGGACATACTTATTTTTGAATGCACATTACAAGCGTTGACCCTTTGACGTCAAACTTATGAGTAATTCCTTCGTTTTTTGTTGGTTAAATTTGACTTTTGGCAGAGGCTGGCGTCAAGGAGATGTCGAGTTGGTCTATGCTTTATCTCCATGCCTGATGGGCCTTCTGCCTTTCTGACATTGCTTTAAAGTTTCTTATAGTTTCATGTACCTGTAACACAATCAAAGCAGTGGTTTGATATTAGAGGTCATCTTAAATAAATGGAATGATGCCAGAACAATCCAGCTTTTAGTACATTTTCAAAGTCAAAGAATACAGACGTATTATTTTTGTTGTCCAGCCCCTAAAGTGTTTGGAGATTCACAGTGAGTTGAGCGACTGGATCAGTAAGAGCAGCATGGGGAAAACTCCAAGCCCTTCAGAAATATATTGTTATTTCTCATAACGGGTCAAAGGCAACACAAACACCTGCTGCGTCCTCTGTTTGATTTCAGTCTTTCAAATATGTGTCCAGCCGTCCGACAGCAGTATCTGGGATAAAGTGATACCATGTATAACACCTTTACATTCACATTATCACTCAGATTGGTCTTGTTTTGTCCAAAGTTCGACGGTTGAAAACCCAAGCCAGTGATGGGAAGGATAGTGTTGATGTCTCCATTTGTTACTCTGTGTCTTTTATTCCTCCAGATCTCCTGCCTGTTAGAAGCTCACCAAGGCATAGACCATACTTCAGCACGAAAGAGGCCGAGGCAATAGATGAAAAAATGAGCAGAAGTTCATACGTCAACACAAATCCGAAAGGCATTGCTAAAAGCTGAGAAGATTGTGAATTTACTCTTACCTGTAGAGATAATAGAAGAACGAGAGCAGATAAAAACCCAGCTTACACCAGGACTCCTTCTGGCAATAATTGAGAATGTCGGCGTTCATCACACTGACGGGATCGTACATGACCTCTGACCCGTCGGCTGGCCGATGAAAAAACCTGAAAAAGCAGAGAGAGAGTTTGGCTCACGCTTGCACCGGACCAACAGAAGCTCATCAGACATCTGTTATGGGACTGTACCTCCACAGATGGTAGAAGAGGAGCGGGATATTTAGGCCAAGTGTGACCCACTCTCCGGCACACATGAACATCAGGCAGAAGAGCCCGTGGATGGAGTACTCCGGCACCACCAACTGAGCAAAACAGACACAGGAAGTCAGATTATAGGTCAGCAAATTATTCAGCAACATCACACTGCAACAAATCGACTGAAACACACATGGGTTGTATGTTGTGCGAAGTCTACGAAACCGAAATGACACTACGAGGCAAACACTTTCACACGGAAGGTGTTGATGTTACTCATGGCTCGCTGCTGTTACGAGTGCACGTGTAACACATGTCGGCTGGTGTTCAGATGTTAGAGGAAGTTGATGTAGTTTGACATACGTGCTTCGAGTCGCTCAGAGCTTTGAATCAACACGGCATGAACTTGATAGCAAACAGTTCCTGGTTATTTGCACATCCAGCTGCAAACCAGCTGAAAGAGCAAACATACAGTCTACTTTTAGTGGTGTTTTAAAGAAAACTGCTGCCTTCTTGCAGCCTAAAGGAACTCATTCATTGTAAATGTTAAAATGGTTTAAAAGCTTCTTTGTTTTTACACCACAACCTTTGAAGGACTAGTGTGTGTAAGATTTAGTGGCATCTAGTGGTGAAGTGGCTGATTGCGACCAACTAAATACCCCTCACCTGCCAAGTATGTAGGAGAACATGGTTGATGCTCTCTCTGTAGATAAAAACAACTCATTCAAAGCTAACAAAACCACAAGAGTTCGTGTTCTTCAAGTTCGGATTATACACAAACAAACTTATTCTGCCTGTAGATGCTCATAAATGTTACAAACCGGACCTTTAACTGCTCCAAGTAATCGTTGACAATATCGTTAATGGGACCGATATGTCACCAGACGACAAAGCTGGGACGGCACGAACACGATGTCAGACTGAATAATAATGAAGTGAAAACAAATAGGCCATTTAGTCTGATTACCAGGCTGGATTGATGATCGTTCTATTTGAAGATTGATCAAGAAACTGATTTTTTTTTTACTGCATCATGCTCAGCATTTTTTAAACGTTTACGACATCGTCTCCCTCTGCAACATTTAAAGGTAACTGAAATTATATTTGCACAAACAAATATATATTCTCACTTCTTTTCATATTCATCTCACTTCCTTGCAGTGCACAGCTCTGTAATTTAACCAATAAATCAAACTCAGTCAACAGTAGAAGTCCCTTCCTTCTGAAGCTATCAGACTTTACTCCTATTACTGTTCCTTCAATCATAAAAACATTTTTTTATTCACGGTTTTAAAATGCTTCACGGCTCAAATTATGATCTCAGTGCTAACCTTCTGTACTCTGCATGAATACAAGGACTCTAGTAGTACGGTTAGCACCTTCCCTGATGAATTTAAGTTGTTGTTGCATTATGTTTTTATCCTGTCTCTTGCTGCACACAATGACACACACATGTTGAAAATGGCCTCGACAGCATGCCACATTTTAAGGACACTCAGTTCTCTTCCTAAAAGCTTTAAATTGTGAAGCAAAAAAAAAACATCACAACACATAAAACCTCCTTCAGTGTTGTCCATCTCTGCGTACGTGTCTGCAGTGATGGCGGGTTGTACGGGGCTATATGTGAAATGAATCAGTGTGCGTCATGGTTCTCTCAATGGTTAGGTTAGGTAAGGCAACTGGTGAGAAACAGCTATTACTCACTCTGCGAAGCAGGTTGCAGATTCTTTCGATGTTCAAGATCCTTTCCCTCTGCGGAGAGAGCAAATAAAGAAAGTTTGATTATTAGTCTGCACATGTCTTTGTTCTTATAACTCACAAAGCAGAGATAATGGCTGGTTTGGAAGTTTCAGATAATTGTGAGAGAGATTTCTGCTTAAAAATAACTGTCTGTTTAACCTGAAAGCTGGCTATGGAGTAAAGACTTTATTAGTTTTAGATAGAACAAGTGTTTTTCATCAGAACAAGTGTAAGAGCCACTTAATCCACATAGCTCTAATGTCGTTAAGTAGGTCTTAGTGCAGATGGGTACAGAAAAAGTTTGGTTTATTGAGTGTGCCTGCAAGGTGCGCTATTTACTATTCCCCATACTTATTATTCTTACGTATCACAGAAATTTCGCAGTTTCGGTCGCACATACTGAAAAAAGGTATCAAAACATGCAGCTCGGCCAGGCGATGCGAGTGATGACAAATTGCCAAAAAACCACAGCAAAAACTGAATGGGTGTGTATTGGTAGGATGTTCGAGAGCTAGAGTGCGTGACATCATCACTAGAGTGGAGAGGGAGAGAAACATTTGTCAAAATTCAGAAAAAAAAAATTTGTCTTAAAATTGAGACTTTTTTTTTTTTATAGTTTCTGGGATTTGAACACTTGGCAAGGACAGCTCCTTTGCATATGAGGCTGATGTTCAACCCACTGAGCTATTTTTTTTCTTAAGTTTCTGACTTTTTTTTAATTAAAACTTATGTTTTTTTTTTTCTGGGATTTGAAACCTCGACTACTGCAGCAAGGACTGAGCCTTTGTACATGGAGTTGATGCCCTACCCACTGAGCAATTTTTCCCCTTAAAATTCAGATTTTCCCCCCAAAATTCAGTCTTTTTATTTTTCCTAAAATTCTGCCTTAAACGCTTAGAATTTCTTTTTTGTTAACTTTTTCTGGGATTTGAACCCTCAACAAGGACAGCTCCTTTGTACATGGGTTTGAGGCTCAACCCACTGAGCTATTCCTTTTTGCTCCAAATTCAGATTTTTTTTCTACAATTCAGACTTTTTTTTCTTAAAATTCTGCCTTAAAAACTCTTAAAATGCTGATTTTTTTGGTCTCAGCAGTTACTTACACTCAGACACATTTTTCACATTAAGGACAGAATCGAGTCGGTAGTGGACCGGTTATGTTTTGTAACGTTATAAATTGTTAATTTCTAAATAAATCATCCTTCAAGATCACCTCCGTGATCGCAGAGGAGAGTTAGTTTCATGGACATGTGTCCAAAATAAGATTACTCAGTTGACTAAGTGGTCGAGGCGCATGACGCATGACCCAGACCATCTAAATCCTCAGCTGACGTGACTGCTGCCAGGGAAGAGACTTCATGGTCTCTTTGTGGCCACAAACAAAATCTCCCAAGTTGTCTTTCTGTTCTTTAGTTACAATATATTTATTTCACGCAACCGAGCATGAATAATAAATGGTGGGTTGTTGAGGGAAACTGATTGAAACTGTTCATCAGCACAAAAACACAGCTGCCACATTTGAAGCAATAAGGACGTCGACGTTTTGTGCTGTTCTGAGTCTCCTGTGAGCCATGAGAGAGGGATCAATGGACAGTTTTTAGGAATGAAAGACATCCATCTTCTGTTGCCTCTACCAGCCAGCAGCTATGGTCCCCTATGGTGATGTTTTATTTAGGTGTCCATTGATTAGTTTGCAAAGCAAATGAGATGTTTTGCTGCAGCTCATCCACCTGTATTAATCAACATGCATCAGCAGAGAGAACAAAGTACCAATATTCAGGGAATTAACAGACGGATATGAATGCTACATCTTTAGTGCTCGCCTCATATCAGCACGTGTGTGCTGGTGTTTGTTTCCTCCATATTTAATGAAGCATCATTTTGTGACATATTGAGACATCTGTCTTAGCTACAGGATGATTTCTTCCAGTATCGTTGCCCCTGTGATTGTCCGTTCCCTTCAGCCAGAGCCACAGGCTGCACGTTTTTATGAATGTGTGAACATAAATTCATAAACTCCCCCGGTGACCTGAAAGTGGATTTTGCCCTGAATCTACAGCATCCAGCCTCCAAACCAGATGCCGGCTCTCCAGGCTCACTGTTTTATTTGCAGCTGTTGATTTTGGTCGATGTCACTTTCTTTATTTTTGCTTGCTTTGTGTCCTACATCCTTCTACGAACACCGAGCTTCAAAATGTAAGAAGCACAGAGATCCTGTAATTGCAGTTATAAATTGTTGTCCAGTAGTAACTCTGCTCGGATTTTACAGCCCTCAGTCGTCCTGATTAGTGTCAGGTCATCCAGTTCACTCTGAATATTTAATTGTCCCAACTAACGAAACATGACTGAGGACATTAATCAAAGGCACTGCAGACATTAAACAATGTACAGGACACATAAAAGAGGCAGGACAAAGAGTGTGGATGTTCAATTGGCAGGCTAATCAAGGGGATTACTGTGAAATGAAGTAGAAGGTAAGAAAACAGCCAAATAATGTGTCGACAATGTGTCTCCCTTTCAGACTGTAACTGTGATTAATGGCTATGCACATAAACCTCATTTGCAGACACGAGTTTAGTCCCCTACATTATGTTCTTTTGTCATTTCTGTCTCGGTGACAAATATTTACTGGTGTCTTTTTCTTTGCAGACAGCAGCAGTTGAGGGAACACGCGTTGGTCTCAGAAATAATTCCTGTTTATTTTCCCGAGGCTATGTTCTGTGTCTTGTTCTGTTAGAGCAGTTTATTGATTTTGGGAGAGACTGGCAGCATCACATCCTGGCCGATCGTGTTCTTTCTGAACGCAGCTGACATGCTGACATCGGTTAAGATGAACCACTTAGGTTGTTTGTCATCGACCGAAGAAAATGCAATCCAATACAGTAGACCTGTAAATCCTGCCACCCTGAAGCTTGTCACGCTCGATATGTGAGAATACTTTGTCAGAGAAGCCCTCCATCATCTTTCCGTGGTGGGAAATATAACACATCCGCTCTGAGCTGGAACGTTCAAGACAGCTTTTGTTGCAGAGCTACTATATTTTGTATGATATTTTACAGGTGTTGCAGCTATTGTGTCCACCCCCCTGTAGCTGGCGTGCCTCCACACTCCCACAGTCGACTTTCGCAGTTTCCTCTCCCACTCCTCATCACTTTGCAGTTCAGATGCAGGTTCGCATGATTGCTAGCACATTAGCTAAGTTGTGAAAAAGACGTTCACAGCTGCTGTTGTCTTGCTAAACGAAGAATGGCATTTGTTCGTCACGTTTTCTGCTTTGCAAAAGATTAGGAAAGAAGTTTGCATGATGTAGACAAGCAACACTGCAAGAGCGGAAGACAAATTCTTTTTTTTTTGGCAGAATATTTTTTCACTTGCGAGCATGTGTTGAATCTTTCCAACGTGACTCGAGTGAATAATGTTCTTGTTACAGTGAGGTAAAACCTCGTGTCTGTACTTCGAGTGCAGCGACAGCTCAGTATCTCAATGTATAAACAGTGATTTCATTTGCATCAATCTCTTTAATTGATTAAGCCAACGAGCCGAGGTCTTTGCGGAAGGTTGATTGCATCAATCTGCATACAAAATGAGCGTTGGAGGTAAATGCTGCCTGGATGTTACTGTTGAAATCACCTGGAAACGCGGATTAGTAGGAACTGTTTTAGAAAGTAGTACAAATATTTGATGAACATTTACAGAGTCTAACTGTAGCTGAATACAACATTTGATTTCATTCCAAAACATGAAATGATGCTTGCTTTTTCTGTATGATTGCACTGTGCTGTGGCTTTCTCATGCAAAGACTTATTTATAAACTCATTCTGTTGATGAGGAGTTTATTAACTCTGTGCTGGACTGATAAATGGACAACGATAAAAATAAAGTTCTGAGTCAGAACTTAAAGTGGTTCTTCATGGTGATGCAATGTGGGGAACCTTTTTCTGCAAAGAACAATTTATTATCAGGTTCTTTAAGAACTTTCCTTTTTGAGTCAATATGTCTGGCATATAAGCAGCCAGGAGTTAAAGCCACACTGTAAAAAAAGCTGTAAAATGAAAGTAAATAAATGTCAAAAACTATAATTATTATAATTTTTGAGATAAGATTTTACAGATTTTATGCTGTTATTTTATAGATGTTCCCTGAATTCTGATCAAACAGCTACATATTTAAATACAGGTCATTATTATCGTTTTGCATGAATCTGAATGTAACCTAAGAAAGCAGATAACATGCTGTATAACTAATGCCATAAAATAACAGTTTCGGATGTTTTTACAAAACTCAAAAATTACACATTACATTTTCTGCAAAGTCCAAACTGTTACTTTAAGTATTATGCCATTAATGGTATTAGTTATACAGCATGTTATCTGCTTTCCTAAATTACATTCAAATGTATGTAAAATGATAATATTTAAATTATGTTGGGTCATAATTCAGGAAACATCTGAAAACTGTAAAACTGTAAAATCTTGACTGATAATTTCAGTAAAAAGTAAAAAGTTTTACATAGTAATTGAACTTACATTTGACCGTTTTTGGCTTCTGTATGCTGAACATTTTGACTAAAAATGCAAAGTTCTTAAAGGACTTTATAATAACTTATATACTTATAATAACAAATAGGTAAGATGTTCTTTGCAGAACTGAAACAGTTCCCCTGTGCATTAACCATGAAGATCCACTTCAGGTTCTAACTCTTTATTTTTAACAGTGAAGGATAAAAAAGGTTCTCCAGAGCACTTCAAAAGACAGTTTTGTAGAGTGTATGGTCATGTGCAACATTTGTAGTGATGAAACCCTCAGTTTGTTCTGCATGTGGATCGTTGAAGGATCTTCTTGGATCTAAAAAAAGGAACACGCGATGGTTTGATCACTCTTGAAAGACGTGAAGCAGGGTTCTTACCGCTCTGGTGGGATTGCTCTGATCAATGGGATTTTTGAAGTCTGTGCGAAGCTCATCAAATGCAATGATCTGAAAAATAACAGACGTGAATTTGTTAGTTAGTTTAGAACACCATGATATGAATGCACATAGTGTAACTGTACATACATATATATGTATTAGATAAAGACATCGATGGTGTCTTGGTGTGACGGGATGGTAACTTGGAACGGTTTACTGTACAGCTGCAGCCACATTGTTCACGTTGCCAGAGCACACATGGTGATTAAATGGTGGATGAGTCCATGTATAATTACTTACAGCCTTGCTCTTTATCCTTACACTGTATATGAGCCCCTATTGTGCTTATACAATGTCTGATCATGTAGCTTCTTATCTGAGGAGATTCATTTAAATTCTACATGTGTTGTCACCCAGTGTTCATTTGGATGTTTTGGGTTTTTGGCTTTATTCGACAGAGACAGCTGGAGAGACAGACTGGAAATTCAGGGGACAGAGAGGGGGTGACATCCAGCAAATATCCAAGCTGGAATCAAACCAGGGTGACTGTGGCGGGGACTTTAGCCATGACACATGGGGCGCATGCTCAACTAGGAGAATTACCAAGGTGCCCCAAGGTCATCGCCTCTAAAATGATAGAGTCTGTTTTTATTAAACCTGATAGTAAAGTTACATTAGGGTTCAAGACTAAAAATAACAATTACAGGATTCATTTGCAAGAACAGACATTTCTTTCTTTGATTATCAATCAAACTGGTGTTGGACTGTTTTGATGATTTATCATTTTTTTTTTTTGTTTATTCACAGTGCACACAAGGAAATATCAATCAAACTGGTGTTGCTTTGTTTTGATTAGCTGTGTCAGTCTTTTGTCATTTTCATAAATCATGTTTATTCACGATGCACTCAGGGGAACATCAATCAAACTGACTGTTTGGTTTATTCATTTTTACGGGTGTTAAAACTTCTAAATATATTTTTTCATAATCGGGGGGAGAACTGAAACGATCATTAAGCACATAAAAAGTTATGCTCGGGAAAAGTTTGTTATATTTAATAACATGCACGACTTTACATGCACGCTTTGTCGAGTTTGAATTCGAGAGGAGAGCGTCCCGGAGATGTCTATAAAATCTAAAACATATTAAACTGTAGAGGAAACAATGTCACCGTTGCTCTCTAACTGCTCCCCGTGAGACGAGCATGAGTGATAATTCTTCTCACGAGCTCCCTGATTAATAGCTCTATAAAAATACTAACAACCCTCAGTGTAAAGGCCACCTGCTATGCTTATCGTCACTCCAGCTTTTAAACAGTGCAGCTCCACTTTGACGGCTCATTGAAAAGCAATAAAACGACATTATTTGCAGATAAGTAAGCGTCTGACTCGAGCCTGTTTGAAGCCGGTGGTCATTTCCCCCCTTTAATACGAGCCTATAAGGCTCCCCCTAGTCTTCTTTCACACTTGTTGTAAACAGATGCAGTTTCCATGGCGACATGGTGAGCCCCTTAGTTGCTTCCATGGTTACTATAGCAGTGAACAAGCGTTCTGATTGGTTGAGAGCCACATAGAATTGGGGTGCTGTACCCGTGGGTGGAGGCAGACTCGGGGAGGGCGAAGGGTTGGGAGGGAGGTGAACAAACTCAGTTTGATAAGCGTTTCAATCACATGGTTGAGTGCCGAGCCAGACACACGCTTCTCCACGTCTATTTCACACACAGACACACTGACTGACTCATATGTAGTCTCACCCACTTAGTCAATTGGTATGTTAGTCATTTCAAGTCTTATATTCATAATGATATGTGTTGTATTTCATATTATTCCTGCCTCCGGGGGGGGGGGTGGATCGAATGTTAAAGGTGAGAGATCAGAAGCAAAGTGTTTGTCGAGCCGAGTGCAAATACCACAGAAAATTCATGTGTTTTCCCGCTTCTCTGTACTCATTTTGTACAGTTTGCTGAAGCCTGAACGTCTTGTTTGAGGAGCTGTTTGTTGTTAAATGTGCAGGGACTGAGCCGGTTGGACTCGTGGGTCAAAGCAGCACCAGGTAATTACACCAGAGATGTGTGTGGGAAAAGAAATAAAATCTCCTGCAACTCCTGTGCTCGAAAAAATGAATCTTTCTCCAGCTAATTGTGTCCTCGCTGGATGTTTGAAAATGTAAGTGTCATTTGGTGGCTCTTAAGAGGCAATTCAAACCGTCAGTCACACATAAGTGCGACTGCACTGAGGCTTTCTTTGACATATTTATGCATGTCATTACCTCTAAAGGAACCTGAGAGAGGTGTGTGTGTGTGTGTGTGCTGTGTTCCTGTCGGTGCTGTACAAGTAACAGTGTGTAGGTGGATGTGTTTGTCTGCCTGCGTGGGATGAAGCGTAGATGTTCCTACATGTACCCATTTTAGTTTCAGTGTGTGTGTGTGTGTGTGTGTGTGCGTGTGCATGCAGTGGTTTCCAGTGTGTGCACAGTGCTACTCACCTGCCATATGACAAAGAAGATGAGAGCAGCGCACAGCACCAAGGTGAGCATGTAGCAGAAGGCCGCAAAGGTGAACGCCATGGCTGTGCCAGCCAGCCTGACGACAGGATGGGTCGAGAGAGAGAAAGGGAACTTCCCCCTTGCTCTGCCTCTCTATTGGCCACTGCCCGGTCTCCCTCCTTTATTTGGAGGTTATTGTCTCTATCCCCCTCTGACGCGAGCTGAGTCTGTGTGTCGTCCAGGTAGGTAAAGCACTCAGTTTTTAGCAACAATCAATAATCAGCTTGAGCAGCGCCTTCACTGCTTCCCCTCATGCTCTGTCTTTGTCTCTTCTTGTGTGTCTCACAGCAGGATGACCCCCTTTTTCTGGCTTTGATTTAGGGAAGCACTTAAACGTCTGTTCACAGCCACAGTTGTCTGTAGTTGGCCCGATGCTCCTCTTTTCAGTCTCTGACAGGCAAAATGTCTGTCTCCTCCTCCTCCTCCATGTAGTTTCTCTTTAGATAAAGCCTACACATTTTTTTTCCTCCTCCCCTCACAGTAACACAAACCACAAAGTGTCTGACTGACACGCTGACAACAGAAGCACAGGATTCTTGTCGATACCAAGCACAGCACAGAGGGGTGTTATTATTATTATTATTATTGTTATTGTCTAGGATGGTTATGGCTTGTGATAGTTCAGCAGTTTGTCGTATGGCTTTCAGTTCATCTGTTGCTCTAAATCAAGAACACCATTAATGACGCATGTTTCTCAATCACATGTAACACTTAGTAAACAGCCACAGTTTGCAGATTAGCTGTGAGCTGTGAGATTATTTACAGAGAGTAGTTCACTTATTATACTACTAAATATCTGACAAATGATTTACCTACACATAAATCCGATCACGTGCTGAAGATACAAGATATTGCTTTGCATGTTAGACATTATTCATCCTCTGACAAAGCAAATTACTGGTTGCCACTGTTTTGCAATAAAAGCATCCGGAAAACAAGGAAACAACTACTTTATCTTTACAGAGATGAGTTACAACACTTAGCACGGATCGATATCTTGACTGATCTTAATATCGAGAAGAGAATACCTGTGTCTGGTTGGAGACGTGTCTGCCACTGAACAGTCCACTCTGTCCTCGTCTCTGTCAATTTGGGTCGGCACCATGTCAGACTTCTCTGCTCTGCATCTTTCCCTCAGACGCATCCCTCAAATTTCTCCCAAAAAACTAACAAAAAAAAAAACACACATTTAGGATTTGTCTGTGCAGGATAATTATTTACTTCTTAATAAGGGGTAGGAGGAGGAGGAGGAGGAGGTAAAGGAGTACGAATTTTAACCAGAAACCTGCAGAACATCTACATGTTGAGTTAGTCTGATTTTGAAATCACTCCAGTTGTTAAGCAAAAATCTCCACAGCCCTCAGAAGTCATAAGTTAATTTAGTCCACCTTTCTATTGTCTACCCCTTTCTTTCTTTCTTTTTTAGTCTCTTTTGAAAACCTGAATGTGTTTCCTGAGTCTGCTGTCTCTGTCTGTCTCTTCCTCTATTTCTTAGACTGCGAGAGAAATATTTCTATCACGCTTGATGTTATAACGGTCCACCAATAGCATCGCTCTGTCTCCCCTCGCTCTCTTATTTGCTCTCTCTCTTCCTCTCCCCCTCCTCTTTTTCTCTCTCTCTCCTCCTCCTTGTCTGTCAGACTCCCTCTCTCTCTCTCTCTCTCTCCCTCTCTCTCTCTCTCTCTCTCTTGCATTTATACATTTCCATAATCCCTTGTTCCCCCAGAGAGCGATGAGGGGGCAGGGCAGGCTGAAAATGTTTTTTTTTTCTTCTTTTGTCTGCATCTCTTTCTCTCTCTGTTTCTTTCCATCTCTCTCTCTCTCGCCACCAAAAGCCTTCAGTCATCCGTCATTTCATGAAATGTAAGTCTGGTTCTCGGAGGGTGTTGCTCTCAATCACCTGTCACTTCTTTTAGCTGTCTGCAACTATTAGCTCGTCACTCAACGTCTATTAAAAAAGCTCAGTTTCACCCATTGTTTCGTCTTTTTTTTTTTTTTAACAAACCAACAGATGCTGCATCTTTTGCTAAAAGCATCCAGTATTATCATCAATGATTCTCTGCGTTGATCTGTATAATCTGAAAGTGCACCACAAATACTTCACCAGTGACTTTTCTCACTGCTGTCTCAGCATCGTCATACCTCTCTGCCATTCAGTGGAAATGTCAGGTCGGTGATGATGTAATGATGTAACGCAGCGATCATCAGATTTATTGTGTGACAGCCTGCTGTCCTATCAGACGAGCTCACATCGACACCACCCGTTATACCCCAAATATTTTCTCATAAATGGATTATAAACTTGTTATATAACAATTCAATTTTACTTGCACTTAAAGGTCCAGTGTTGTAGGATTTTGTGGCATCTAGAGGTGAAGTTGCAGAGTGCAACCAAGGGAATACTACTCGCCTCACCCTCAGTTTGTCCATACTGTAGAAACATAGACTATATGTGATTATACATATAGTTTTGCATACTATATTCAATTTCGGCCACAAAGCTCCCTAAATCAAACAGAAGTTATCTCATGACACTTTTCATATAGAGGCAAGTGTTTCTCAAACTTTTTAAACTGCGTGCCACCTCAGAAAATATTAAAACTCTCAAACACAGTTTAAGCAGGAGGCAGGTTTATTTCTAATAATAAGATTATTTATTGATTTATTGAACCCTCAACAGACCTGGTTCAAGAACCAGAGCTAAATTGGTGGAAAAGGGGTTACACTGATGCACACTTCTATAATATTGTTGCAGAGTTTTTGAGCCATTCATTTTATGTCCTCTGACTAACTTGCCACATCTTTGCTTTTAACTAATCACAGATGTATACGTGTGCTAAACGATATATGAGCATGACTATGAAGCAGGCTGATACTGAAACAAAGGAAATGCAAAATGTGTGTTAAATTAAATTCCACCAAGTTCATTTTCATTTGAAAATTTGTCGTATTTTGATAGTATAATATGTTTTTTTAATTAAAGGTATTTCAAAGATTTCTCGCTATAGGGAGGTCACCTCAGTTTGAGGATCAGTGGTCTACACCGTACTCTTTATAAACTCTCTTTATAAATAAACCTTATAACAGTATTTTGTTCATAAAACTGAACTAGTTTCTTTCCATTGCTAAAAACAATTTCTGTTGCTGATGATCTTATTTAGCTTTTTATTTTCCTCCTCGACACAAATGTTTTTTTTAAAGTTGCTGCTTCTAATTGTTGTTATTCGTGTAAGTCGAGTTAATTAATTGTGTTTTCCATGTAGTACCCTGCAGCAACTGCAGAAGTACTCTGGGGTGTAAGTACCCTGGTTGGAAATCACTTATGTAATTGATCCAGATGGGGAGAAGAATTGAATCGGTGCTTTGTGGGACACAGGAAACAGACCATCTCTAAATCCTGTCAGCTCCTGCACATCTCCCCTGGTACAATATAACAGCTTGTGGGCCAACCAGCTGCAGACTCTTGGAGACACTTTTGAGTGGTAAATCCATGTAGACTAGCATAAAGCAGATTGGATAGACCTAGATCATAATACTGTCTCAATAGAGCAACTACCTCTGGGTTAAACCTGCATTAATTGATTTGTAGCTGCAGCTGTAATCGCAATAATGACATATTATCACTTTTTTCAAAAAGGGTTGACCAGAACGACTATCGTTCACATCACCAGGTGACTTAAACAACTCGTACAACAGTCAATCACAACACAACAAGAACAACAAGCACTGACGAACCAAGTTATTTCTGCTGTGAGGTTGAACATTTTAATAACAGTGCTCATTAGGACTGATATGTTCTGTAGCCAGCCTTTAAGTGGACATTTGAGGAACTGCATATTAAAGTGACATATTTTAATACACATAGTCATATGATCCAATATTAATATTAATGCAGATAATAATAAGAGCTTTAAGAAATAATTGTAGCAGAGACAAACTCGTGAATATTTGTTTGTCTGGGCACTGATGAAGTGTCAGCAGTTCCCTCAAAGTTGGGACGTAGCTCTTTATATATTTTCAAAATATCATTTGACTAATAATCTAATTATCTAACTTGTCACATGAACATTTGTCTCGACTGTTTTGCGGACTCATTATGTCAAATTTGTTGGATAAACACTTAATTAGGGTACATGATTTATCAGTTCTTATTTTGGGGGATTTCATTAATCGACAGAAATCAATTCGTGTTAAAAGTGATAAAGAAAATCTTGACTGAAATGAATGAAAGAAGTAAAGTCCTTGTCCTTCATGTGTCCTTCTGATCTAGACAGTTACATGACTGTATACGTGCAGCCTGGTTACAGGTCTGGGAATTGCCGCCCACATCTTAAAGTGAAAAGAAATGTCAGTTGAGTGTGATGCTGGTGCGTGAGGCTAGTATATACAGCACATAGCGGCACATATGGCTGATGGCTTGTCATGGAAATATGGTGTGAAGACTGCGATCTGGGTTACAGCTCAGAGCAGTAAATGGCCGGTTTTCAGCAATCTGGGTTAGTGTGTTAGTTATTTAATAGTTAAGCAGAGGTTGCTGGTGTATTTTTGGTGTACCGTGTCGTCAGTGGTCGGGGATTCCCTGCAGTCTGGTCAAACTGTGTCGAGATTTTATTTTGAATATAAAGCACTTATTCCCTCGTTAAGCCAACAGAGCTACGTGAACATAACACAGAGTTTAGTCAACAGAGGTTAGTGTCCTGTTTGTTTCATGGCGAGACACCTGTTGTGGTGTGTTTCTCAGTTAATTTTATGACCTGCAGTGATTTACTTAGATGATTAAAGCTGTCAAGCAAGCCCCGTGCTGAGAGGTTTTTGGCTCCATCTTGAGCCAGTAACTCAGAAATCATAAACAACATGAGTGTGTGCCTGGACTGAAACCATCTGAAGAAGTCCAAGATGGGTTAGACCTCTGGCCCTCTGAGTGAAGTAAATTTCTCACTTTGCTCTCATTAAAACTCTCACTTGATGTTCAGCCACATGAGATCATTAAACTATATTAAGTTAATGAGTAAAGCACCTAAAATGTAATCAGCAAATGTGATTAGCGAATTTGATCCTGGCTTTGATGTTGATCTGTTAGTGGGAGACCAAAGCAGGGCGTGCACAGACATCTTGAGGGTCTTTACTCTGCATTTGGATCCCTGTTAGCTCCCATAAAAGTCTCCTGGGGTCCACATATAAGCCAAATATAAATGGCTAATAAAGTATAAAGACTAATATAAGTGAGAGGACAGAAGTGGCAGGAGAAGAAGCTCGATAAAGTTCTCATCATACAGTTTGTATATTTGTTTGTATATATAAAACGACCTCTGATACCACCGTGATGAAGGCATGTTAGCTGAAATATGTACATTAATCATATAAATGTAACATGTTTACTACATTCAATGTTCTCTCCAAACGAAGAGTAATTAACCATCTTGTTGAGGCTGTTTTGAGTCTTGTAGCTCACAGAGTAGTAGCAGAGCTGCTGCTGCTGTCTCATTGCTGGCTTTAGGCTTCCCACTAGTGGTGATAATAAGTGACTGCAGCTCCAGGATGCAGTGTAGTTTGACCATATATGTTGCAGCATTTGCTGATTTTTATTAATATATTTCTTGCTTGTTTATTTATAGTTAAGTAGAAGTACACATTCTTAATGATGATTTCATGTTTCAGGCTCTTTAAAATGTGAATTTCCTGTCTCAAGTAGATGCAGAAAAACTGCATTCGTTACTCATAGACTGAATTATTACAAACCCTTTGCAAATTCCTGCAGTCGACTGACAGGAATCAGGATCAGAGATCATATTTATCCCATTTTTGGCTTCTTTGCATCGGCTACCAGACTACAATTTAAAATCCTTCTCCTGATGCTCTCAGACCTCAGGTGGTTCCCTGTATTCTCCAGATGTGGCTTTCAGCTAAAGCTCCTCTCCTGTGGAAGAGTCTTTTTGAGCTTATAGTTTGTGCTGGCTCAGGAGAGTTATCCTGCTATAGACTTCGTCTGCTAAAGAAACTTTCTGTGATGCATTAAGCTCTTCTCTTCTCTTACATGTTACTAACTTAGCTTCTTCCCCAGAGTTTTTCTGCTTTCTCTCTGGCAGGTTCTTACAGATCGTGGCTACACCAAGATCGGGGATTGAAATACTGTTATCATTACTACTACCTTTAGTCATATCTCTATTAATGTTTCTAGTTATGTCTGCGTCTATATCTATCTGTTTATCTGTGTACCCAAGGTAGATGTATTTTATTCAAAAGCAGGTGACAGATACATGAAGAGGAATTAAATATATATTAATAAAAAAATATAGTCCTGCTTTATAACAATGTAAATTTAATGAGCCACAGATTTTCTGTCTTCACACCACTTCAGATCTCAAAATCACGATGCTGTTCATTGCAAAGTGAGATCAGTTTGTATCGACTCTCTCATTAGTCTACAAATTAACATCAACAATCTATTAGCCATCAACATTAATACGCATCACTGCAGAATAAAATTATTATCTTGTAGATCAGTTTAATTGGACTTTTTCAGACACTTTTAGATCAGCTGTGTTGACTCTTTCAGCCTCTACAGATCTCATCTGCTTCGAGACAAAGTCAAAGAGGATTTTAATTGGTTTATTAGTGCAAATGAAGACTGACAGATTTTAAATTGTCCACAAGATGGCAACATATGAGAGGCAGAGGCAGCAACAGATGGTCACATTAAGGTGCCTTAACAGCAGTATTGATTTACAAATGACTCACTCTCAGGGCAGAATTCTGCATTCCTCCGGTGATTTTACTGTTTTCACAGCCTTCAAAGCATCAACACTATGTCGCCATGATTCGATTCAAGTAAAGGATGCTCACTGAGAGGAGAAAAACGCTGCCGCAAGGGTTAAATCAGTCAATCTGCACCTAGATTTGAAGATCCGCAGCAGGACTGTTACAAAGCTGGACTGATGACGCATTAACCCCAGCACCTCGGTGCACTGAACAGCTGAGGGCAGTGTTTAGTGGGATATTGCATCGGTTGTAGATGTCAAGACCACCCCAAGGGTACAAGAAGGGTGTTGAAGTTGTCAGATATGGCTACCAATACACTTAGAAACAAGATGGATCAATTTAATGATCAGTAATCGATTTAATGTCTCCTGGCTCGCTGCCCTTTTCTCTAACAGCTTTATTGATCACCCTAACAAGGATAAAAATCTAACAGAGCACCCAGAGGGCACAGTGTGGCATGGTGGCATTCAGACCTAATGCATAAATCTCAGCTCACACTCGTCTCACTGACAAGTTTACAGTACAGCAACAGCTTTATACTGTGTTTAAGAAGCTGTTGGATACTCTGGTTAATTGTGCAGGGATGCTGCCAGTCGAGAACCCCCCAAAGCTTCTTGTCTAACAGGATACAGTTTGTTCTGACAAGCTCCCTCTTTATCACTGTGATACAGCAGGATTATGATGCATTTACTAAGTGCCCTTCATGCTATACAAACATCCGTGAAAGCAACAAAGTGAACAGCTCGTTTATCAAATATTACACACAATGGCCTCTCTCTTTTTGTGTTTGTCGTGTCAGAGGAACAAAAAGACACAAACAAGCATCAGCATGTTAATGGTGAGTCTATCGTGGGTTTTTATTGACCTTGATGCTGAGATACTACACACATCTCACCGGTGGTTATCGCAGGATGATGATATGAGCTGGTTCACTGAACATTAGGTCTCTGTTTTTTTTTTGTTTTTTTTTTTATTAATTCATTAACTGAGCTAAAAATACATTTTCACAAGTGTCTGCCAAAAGGAAGCAGCAACAGCAGGACCCGCAAAACCATCATAAAGACGTCCTTAACGCCCATCGATACAACGGTTACCACGGCAACAAAAACAAATCCAACAAAAGTCCAGGTTTGCTTTTCAGCCTCCAACCAGAAGAAGTCACAATGTTTTTTTTTTGTACTGGAGGGACATCATGTTTTCATGGAGGTCATCTGTTGTTTTGCGGTAACTTCTCTTGTGGAACAAGACATGTTAGATATTATTGAAATTAAGTTAACAAAGATGACGTTAGGAATGAAATTGAAATGAAAAATGTCTCCTATAAGCTTGGTAATAACTCAAGTGGAACAAAAATAGACATGAAATAAGAGCACACTGTACTGACACTGCAGGAAATTAGATACCATGATAAAGCCACGTGTTTTGAGGCATAACAATGATACACTTGCAGCCCTGGACTGTCCTGCAGCCACCTGTTGCCATCTTTACATGTAGAGTTATAACTCTAGCTTTATTCTTTAAGATTCTTGTGGGAGCCTCAATGTGTACATAGCATGTGTTGTTGTTTATTTGTTTAGATCACACACATTCTCTGGATCACTATCATTTCAGGTAATTGGCACAGAGGGTGCTCATCAGTTCTCATCTAGTTTGGTTATGTTGTGTCAAGTTATATTGTTTGTTATTCTTTTAATTAACACCATAAAACACATCTAACCTGGCTGTGTAGTCAGAGTAAGAGCCTGATTAGCCTCTTGGCATCCTTTTCTAATTGATAGTGGTCACTACAACTCTGAATTTAAAGGCTTTAACTCAGTGTTGTAGTACTTGAGACCGGTCTCAAAACCACATTTTAAAGTGGAATGGATTTTTACTCGGTCTCACCTCGGCCTCAGACTGGATTTTAGTTTTAGACTGGTCAAGACCACAACTGTCACTTAATTGCGTGTGCATTGTGTGATTTATTTCTTAACTGTCTGGGAATTTTTCGTTTCCCAAACCACAAAGAGTTCATTTGCTAGACGGTGTCCAAAAGAACAGGCAGCAGTTTGTAAAGCAAGGCGATGCTTGAGTTGAATTCAGTGAGGTGACTCAAGGTAGCAGCCACGCTTCACCCAAATATTAGCTACCTAAGTAAGGTACACACTGTCTAGCCTTGGTCATGACAACACTGCTTTAACTTCACATAAATCCTCGTTTCACTGTCTACTGCCACAAAAGTCTTTGCAGGGTTTAAACTCAGGTAAAGATATGAAACTGGTGTGCATGAAGAGACACACTCACACAAAATCCAGCTTTTGGATTCCTAGAAAAAGCATCGAATAACTTTAACATTTACTAAGAAAAACAGCAAATACCCTAAGGAAAGGTGGTGGTAACTGTGTGTCTCTGTGAGTGACAATAAACTCAATAACTTCTTAGCAATACTGTTTCATATACTTTGGTGCGATGAGTAACCAAACAAAGTGCATCAAAGTGCTGCAGTCCATGGCCAGAGGGCACAGCTGGAGTGGAAATCACAGAAGACCAAGTAGCTGCTTCACAAGAGGTTTGGCTTCTCACTGTAACGACTTGAATTTCTCTCATATTACATCAGAAAACTCGGGTCCACTTTTCCAACACTGGACCCTCACTCTGTTCCCAACATGAAAAAATCTCTCATAGGACCAAGAAAGTTTGTTCTTACTAATAACAGAATAGGATTGTTTAATTGGTCACATGACAAAACAAGCGTGAGCTGGTAAGTAAGAATATTAAATGCAGTCGGGTTGATTTTTGTTGTTGTTTTCATACTTCTGTTCTCAGCGTCAGTGAACTCCCAACTTATTATTTCAGTCACAGAAACACTTTATTAGGTACACCCAAAGCGGCGACCTCTGGGGCTGCAGTTCCTCAAACATCCACTTGAGGCTGGCTCCAGAAGTGACTCAGTCTCCATAAGCCTTCATGTTAAAAAGTCCAACTTCACAGCAGAAATAAACATGTTTACAGCCTGGTACAAAAAACAGTTTTGGTCTCTTAGATTAGTCGGTAAGCAGCAGAGGCAGGACTGCCAAGATAGCGGTGGCCAGTGCTTCATAATGGCCAATAAGTGACGTTACATATACTACGCCCATGATTTATACAGTCTGTGGTTGCACCTGAGCATCTAATGCAATACAATACAACAACCCTGCCATAAAGTGAACTTTTATAATGCAGATAATGTTTATTTTAGTTATTTAGCTTATTTATGTTGTTGTCACTGTCACTGTCTGACATTCTACCCCCAATCATGTACTGTATGTAAATAAAAAGGACAAAGAAATACAATCTAATTCATAAAAAGTCACCAGAAGCTGAACGTTATAGTAGTAAAGATGGATGTCATGGTAAAGCTGTTTAATTGCAATAGATTTTCCCGGTGTAACTAATTAGACGATATACATATGTTTGTTGTCACTTCAGTGTCAGAGAAGTTGCGCGTTGCCGACTGACACTGACTAAAATATAAAATATGGATGGTGATATTATCCGAGCTGACTGGCCTGTGACAGACGTATCTCCTAATTTGAACACATTGAGGAATGTGATAGTATCTGGGGGAAGGACCCATCATTATCATGGGTTACGCTGAGAAGCGCCTCCTTCTCTGTGAAGCTGTAGGCACATACATCACCATCTGCTCCCATTCACCATGAATGAATGAGTTATAGCTGCTATGGTGCTGTCTACACAAGATGCAGTCTGTTAGTATGAAGCAGAAAGTGTAAGTAGCTCTAATAGGAGGTCAAAGTTGCATGTATATTTAATTTGATTACATGTGGAATAAACACAGTGTTGTAAGTTTAAGTAAACACAGTGCTCTTCCACATGTTTCATGGTGTGATTTTAATCTGCAGTGTGCAGCTCCTCCTCATGATGTCTTGGGTGTGTCGCCTCCCTGGTGCTTTCCTTCCTCCAAATCTCAGTCTAATCTCTTTTATTTCTCTCCAAGGTTTGCCGTAATCATCCCTTCAGGTGGATAATATACAGCCTCCATTCCTTATTACAGATATTCATCCACCAATAAAAAAAAAACTAAATGAATTTGATCCAAATGAAAGCTTTATTTTTAGCTTTGCTTAGCGGCGTGGCTCGAGGGATGGAGATGTTGTTCTGTCAGTCAGTGGTGGAGTCAACAATTGGCGGATGCTGAAGGAGAAAGGACAGCACATCTGAGCATGCTAATATGTTTAATGTCAGCATGTTTATGCTGAATAATTGCAAGCATGCATGTTGACATGCTACCAGGAGGCATGTTTGCATTTTTAGGATTTAGATTATAGCACAGTGAAGCCCAGTGGGTCATTGCAACAGCACCAACAGTTATGATTGGCTCTAATTAACATATATCGTGCTGTGTTGTTGTTGAATGTCTGCTGTGTCTGTTGTGGCTATTTTGATTGACAGGTGGGTGCAGGTACAGATGGCTTGTTTGAGCAACCAGGTGTTATCCAGCTTGCCTCAGGTCCACAGATGATCCACCTCTTTGCCCATGTTTTGATTAGCCGGGAGGTGGCAGAGGTAGGACTGCCAAGACTGTCTGTCAAACATCAAATCCTACAGTTCCCATAATGCAACTCAATCACATCTTTTATTAGAGCTTTTCTGTTAAATGCACTCATGGAAAATGAAAGACATGAGCACAGGTGACATCATTATGACATCATCAGGGTCATTTTCTTTAGTCCTTAACATCTTGTTTTACTCCACTAGTGGTAAAAAATTGAAATGACAAAATTGGTAAAGAATCCTGTTTCCTGGTGAGTGAAGGGCAGTGCATGAGACTTTTAGTCTAGTTTACATTTGTTTTGATTCCCCCTCATTAACAGATCATGTTCATCAACTTCTCATAGCTTTATAAATAAATAATGAGTATCATTAATTCACTTTAAACCTTTATTTTCCTGTTTTTTCTCTCCCTCTCTCTACACCTCCAGACTACAACAAAAAAATCAAACCAACACACATCAGACCTACAGGCAGCAACATCTGGGATCTTTAGGTGTCAGCCTACAGCAGGTTATCTGCGCTGCTGGCTGATAACGCTAATGAGCACGTTATGAGGATTTTGGAGTGAAATGGTCATTCATCCTGGACTCCTGATGCGCAGCCGGGAGGACCAGCCGTGCGTGTGTAGCGCTGTATCTGAACGTCTCCTCCCCTGTTTCTGCAGTGTTACTGCTTCTCTCGCTCATCGTTTCTTGTGCCAATGCTGCCCACCGCAAGAGTAAGACAAGACTTTCCATTTGCATAACACCACACACACACACACACACACACACACACACACACACACACCTCTTTCTTGTCTGCCACCACCATCCCTTCTGCTTGATATCCATCTTGTCCTGATCCGTGTACTGTGTGTGGTTTTTTTGCGTCCTCTCAATCCTTTCACCATTCATTCACGCCTACTCTCATGTGCAGTCCTGTTTTGGTTCTTTGCGTTATCCAGCTCCAGACAGAAAAGCAATTTTTTATTTTTTATTTTTTGGATGAGAGAAACACTCTCAAGACAGCCTTTGACAGTTTTGAAGAATTTCTTGACTGATACAAGCGGGACGAATGAGGACAGAGTCAATAATTTAATTTATTATTTTTACGCATCAACAATCGCACGTAGACTGGAGAGGATAAAGCTGAAAACGCATTGTGGTTGTTTTTTTTTCTTTGGAAAGCCTTGCGGGAGGTGTCGCCTCGTTGGAACACTGGGAATTTAATAAGAGCAACTAATCCCATAGTGTTAAGTTTGCTGAGGTAAGGGGAGGGGGGTACCTGTCAGAAAAAAATAGAGGCGAAGAAGACGTGGAAAAGCTACGCGTCATTTCCAAGACACCAGCGCAACAAGGCAACACCATTACACCAGCCTGCTGTGTGAATGGCACACGGGGTGTCTTCTTCTGTTGAGCTGGTGCAGGGTATCCACGCTGTGACCAGAGTCCAGCTGAGATTCAGGGCTTTCGGTGAGTATCTGTGGGACTGCTGTGCGCACCAAATGGACCACAATGCACAGCAGCCTATTGAGGGGGATAATCCTTTTTTTTTTTTTTTTTTTACCTTGCATCTGTAATGTCCAGTAATCCGGTTGTCTTAGTACCCATTTGTGTAACTTAACATCTAGAATTGCCTCTAGTCTGCATCAGTGATGTTTTAATTCTGATTTCACTCCACTTGCTTTAATCCACTACTTCAGTTTTCATGGTGATTATAAACTCTCGTTGCATTTTTGTTAATCTGAGATAACCTGTCTGTCTATACAGAGCGATATGAAAGATAAGTTCATCTCCTGAGGCCACAACTTCCACACTGAGCTGACTCACTGACAGCTGCACCCAGGTGAGTAATGCAGTTTGTAAGGATATTAAAAAATAGGGAATATATTCTACAATATGAAGCATACTCCTCCACAGCTGCATGTAAACTAGGGCTACATGTTGGAGATCTAATGTAGATGTCTGTATTTTCTTCTGCTGACACTCAGTTGTTGTTTACACATATTCTCTGCTTCATTGTCCTTCTGTTTGTTTATTTTTATGACTTTTCATTCCCTGGATAGCAGAAATTACATTTATGAGGAGGCTCATTATAAACTGAGACTGGCACCATTTAAAAAAAACAAAACACCCTCCCTCACATCAATGTGTTACTCATTATGTACACCCTGAGACCTCTTTGCTTACCAAACAGGAGCACGTTGGAGGATTAAAACATCATAATTTTATTCAGGGTCGGAGGTTGTTGTGTGTGTGTGTGTTGTTTTTTAGACGGTTTGGGATTATTAAAAGCTAAATGAGAAACTGCATGAAATGGAAAAGTAGCATCCTGTTGGACTAAATGCTGAATGGATGGATGTTAATCAAGAAATTAATGTCAGCAGAGGATTCTAGGTTTGCGCTGATCGAGTCTCAGCAGGGTTTCAAGATTGGAAATTAATAAAGTGAGGTGAAAAACTTTCAGGCTTGGTAGTTGTGTTGATGGACACGGTGGTTCACTGGTTTTTGTAGGTACCTGGTTCGAATCTCCACCTTTTTCTATGTGAAGTGTGCATGTGGGTTCTCTCTGGGTGCTCCGGCTTTAACCTAATTGGTTAATTGGTGACTCTAAATTGCCCGTAGGTGTGAACGTGAGAGGGATGGTTGCAGTTGTGGCTGTTGTTGAATGGTTGTTTGTCTCTATGTGCCCTGTGATTAAGTGGCGACTTGTCGCCTTACACCTTAAGTCAGCGAGGACAGGCTCCAGCCCTGACCCTGATGAGGATAAGCGGTTATAGAAAATGGATGGATGGTTGTGTTGATTAAAAGCTGTGTAGATACACGAGAGAGAGTACCTCTAATAGGAAGTTTCACGTTGCTAAAGCTCGTTGCTACCTGCTGATTTCAGTGATGAATGTATGTAACGGAGTACGGCACCACGATGACACCCTTTGTCTCTGTAGTATTGTCAAAAGGCGTGTTTTATTCCTGTATTCCCACCAGTTGGAGAGTTAGCTCTTACCATAGAAACGTCACCCACTCAAAATTTGTGCAGGATTGTGTGCCAGATGAGAGCAATACTATACAGCACTACATGATATGATGTGATATGATATGATGTGATGTGATGTGATGTGTGAAGGACACAATCTTGTACTCTTGTCTCCTATTTAATGAACTTCTGAGTCATCTTAAAGCTTTCAAAGCCTCCAACTCCCTGCATCAGGAATTTCTGAAATGTCTTTGTTGAATATGGATGAAACCTCCTTTTGAAAACCAGGCGGAGGGTCACATGTTTCCTGCATTGCCGTGCTCCTCGTTGCTGATCTTGCTGATGTTTTTTTTTTCTCAATCTGATCAGCAGACAGGTGTTTCATTGTTGCACAAATACAATTTGTCGGCCATTTATTTGTATCCTAAAAGAGTAACCCAAGCATGGAAACTTCAATTTCTTACATCTTTGCGTGCACTGCTTCACACTCAAACCTTTGATGGAGAAATGTGCACGTCCTGTGATGTGGCCCGAGTGAAGAATGCAGCTTTTCCTCTGCTGCATGTCAATGAGAGCACGTGCCGTACGTAAAAGCATCGTCAAATCTCTCCTGCTGCAGGTAAAGGCAGCCTATTTTTAAGGTGGAAATGGTCTTAAAAGTTTAATTAGGAAGCACCAGATTACATTGCTTGGCATTTTTCCTTCTCTTTTCTCTCTGTTCACACTGATGCAGATGTAAACCCCCCGCCCGGACAGCACTGATGCTATACTCTCTGAATTGTTCACTCAAGCTGTTGGTGGCCATGCTGCTGCCAAGAGCACCACTGTGAAATTCTTTTAAGTTGTCCCCTGGCATAGTTTAATGGCTTACATTAGAAAAAAAGTGTTTACTATATATTTTTTTTTAGCATTAAACAACAGATTACAGACTACACATTGGTATCTTATAGTACCTTTATCAGTAGCAGGTTTTGGCTGCCTAAGAGCAACTGCTCTGCTGTTCTTTTGTTTTTACTCGTTGCCAGTGAAGATTATTTTTGGAAACCCATGTAACCTGACAGTACACAGTGGACTGAGTCAGTTTTTTCCCTCAATACTACAGGTGCAGAGGGTAACATTTCTACTGCAGCTCCGCTTCTACAAAATGACCACATTATATGTGTAGGAGTTTGACAGAGTAGTTCAATACGAGTGACTCAACGATTAGTCGATGCCAACATTTCTGGCTTTCAAACCAACCAAAACCGATGGATCCCACGTCATTTGCATACAAAAGAGTATGACTGTGAGTACTTTTGTGATGTTAAACCTTTAGTTGAAGAGGTTACTTCAAGAATAGGACTTCAACGCAGTGAATGTGACGATCTCACTCATCCTCCACACAAATTCATTTTTCTTCTCTCTTCCAGAGGTTTGCATAGACCTTCACATGAGACGTGGCTTGAACTCCGGCATCAGAAGACCCCGAGCCCAATCATGTTTCTGCACAAGCGTATCCTGAATTTAACTCCGTCTTTCACGCCATGTATGTTCATCTCCATGCTGGTTCTTCTCCCAGGCGTCACTCATTTCTCCCAGGGCAGCGCCAGCCATGAAGATGCTGGCGGCACACCAGGCAACTGCTCCAGTAAAAATAACTGCTCCGATGGTGTCGTGCTGCCCATGTGGAACCCTCAAAACCCTGCGGTGGGAGACAAGGTGGCACGTGCCATTGTTTACTTTGCAGCCCTCATTTACATGTTCCTGGGGATGTCCATCATCGCGGACCGCTTCATGTCTTCTATCGAGGTCATAACCTCTCAGGAAAAAGAGATCACCATCAAGAAACCCAACGGCGAGACGACGACGACAACTGTGCGTATCTGGAACGAGACAGTATCCAACCTGACTCTGATGGCACTGGGCTCATCTGCACCAGAGATCCTGCTGTCTGTCATCGAAGTGGTCGGCCATAATTTTGAAGCTGGGTCTTTGGGTCCCAGTACTATCGTGGGCAGCGCAGCGTTCAACATGTTCATTATCATCGCTATCTGTGTCTACGTGGTGCCAGAAAATGAAGTCCGCAAGATAAAGCACCTGAGGGTGTTTTTCGTCACTGCTGCCTGGAGCATGTTCGCCTACGTCTGGCTCTATCTCATCCTGTCTGTGTTCTCCCCCGGAGAGGTGGAGGTTTGGGAGGCTGTCCTCACCTTCTTCTTCTTCCCTCTTTGTGTGCTGCAAGCCTGGATTGCAGACCGACGTCTTCTCTTCTACAAATACGTCCATAAGCGCTATCGTGCCGACAAGACCCGTGGAATCATCATCGAGTCAGAGGGAGACGCCATGTTCACCAAAATGGACTTGGAGATGGACGGCCAGGGTGTGAACTCCCACACTCACCCCAAAGAGGCTCTTGATGGGATGCTTGAAGGGGTGGAGGAAGGTGGAGGGATGAGTGCGGAGCAAGATCAAGAGGAAGAGGCCCGACGGGACATGGCTCGCACACTTAAGGACTTAAAACAGAGGCACCCAGAAAAGGACATGGAGCAGCTGATTGAGATGGCCAACTACCAAGTACTTGTCCAACAACAGAAGAGCCGGGCCTTCTATCGCATTCAAGCCACGCGCATGATGATCGGAGCTGGGAACATCTTGAAAAAGCATGCCGCTGACCAAGCCAGGAAGGTGGTGAGTTGCCATGAGGCCAGCGGCCAAGAGGAGGATCCAAACACCATCTACCTGCAGTTTGAGCCCTCTTACTACCAATGCTTCGAGAACTGTGGCTCACTAAAGCTGTCAGTGACTCGGCACGGAGGAGAAAGCGGCTGCACTGTGAAGGTGAGAAGAAGTAAAGGCAGAAATATTGTAAATGCTCAAGGTGAATTTAAAATCAACTTTACCAGCTTGAGGCATTGAAAATATTAATAATTCAGAACTTTATTTTAACTCCAGACACTGAATATTTAATCTGTCTTTGCTTGTGGCCGACAGGTGGATTACCGTACAGAGGATGCGACTGCCAACGCCGGCTCAGACTATGAGTTTGCTGAGGGCACTTTGGTCTTCAAGCCTGGCGAGACAACAAAAGAGTTCACTGTTGGCGTAATTGATGATGATATCTTTGAAGAGGATGAGCACTTCTATGTGCGCCTAAGTAATCCGCGCATCGTGCACCGAGCTGAGGTCTCCGTCCTGGAGCCGAGCTCCATCACCTCCAGCAACAGCACGGTGGGAATCTCTTCCCACGTTCCTCCAAAGGCAGCCCTGGGCAACGCTCACACCGCCACGGTTACCATCTATGATGACGACCACGCTGGCATTTTTACATTTGAGAATAACTCCATGAGGGTCAGCGAGAGCGTTGGCAACATGCAGGTGAAGGTTCACCGGACGTCCGGGGCGAGGGGGAAGGTGGCGGTGCCATACCACACCGTCGAGGGCACCGCCAAGGCAGGGGAGGACTACGAGGAGGTGTCCGGCAAGCTGGAGTTTCAGAACGACGAAACCATGTAAGTGCCAGTTCTTCTTCTAAGTGATGTCTTGTTGATGCTTCTCATTACTTGATCAAACATCACAGCCCACACGTTGGTATGTTAAACAGTCCAGCTAGATTACTGTAAATTATCTATTCTGGGAAAGGATAAAAGGGCTATTTTAATGAGTCATGGATATGTTTGCTCTGAGAAGTTTAGATCTTTCAGAGGGATGACGTGGGAGGATAAGAGGATATAATTGTGAGGCAGATAATGAAACATTGTGGCCGATGTAAAAGAAGAAGAAGAAGATGTCAAAGCAGCTTTCTGTGAATGAGTTAACACGCAGCCCTTTTGGGATTTCTATGGAGTTTCTATGGGAGTTCATTGTAATGCAGAGCAGTGAAAACTCCACTGCAGAAAACAAAAGGGAATGCATGTTAGAGACAAAGTAAGGGGGTAAAAAGAAAATCAGACAGGTGACTTACACAGCAGCGAGGAGGGAGATGAGAGCTGAGCAGGTGCATGCGATGAATCCTGTGTGATAATTTCAACAAAAGGTTTCATGGAGGCACCAGCAGAGAGGCAGATAAAAAGAGCTGAGAGGAAGGCTAACAGAGAGAGCAGTGAAAGTGTGATGTTTTCCCCCTCAGCTTTTTCTCTTCAACGATGTGTGGAAGGGTACGGAGAGACGAGTACACTTGTAATGTCTGTTTTATGATTTGATGAGGAAAAGACTTGGCAATTATCCGCAGCGGGAGATTTTTCTTTTCTTTTTTCTCTTTTAGCTTAGAAAAAAGAAAATGCCCCTTAACCGTTTCAAGCTCATCACAAAATGATTTACAGCGCACCAAAGGACAAAACAAAAGGAATAAAAATGTGTCAGATGAATCCGTCTGTGTGAGGACGATTTCAGGGCTTGTGTGTAGGTGTATTGTGTAGGTCGGGCCGAGTGGGAGGAAAGGCAGGTGAATACACGGTGTCAAAGAGGATGCAGATCTCCCTATTTGTCTTTTTTGCCTCGCAGTGCAGGTGAATATATTCGCCTGTGTGATTGTCAGCTCCCTTTTGCACATTTATCTACATGTTTTTTTGCTTTTTTGCGTACTGGCCTGTGTGTATTTTTTAGGGTGTTTGTATGTATACCCACATCGAACTAAATGCTGCAACTAAAAGGAGCTTCTTGAGCATCCAAAGCAATTAAAGAGAGTGAATAGGGGGTTAAAGTAGTCCCAAAAGTTCTCCACATAGCGCTGGGAGCTATAGAAGATGCAGTTAATGAGACGGCGGTGTACAACAATGTGAGATTAGAGGCTGGCTGCTTGTATCTGCATTCAAATAGAGACTGAACATTAGATAAAATCCTCCACCTACTGAGCCAAAACCTGACTGTAGCAAGCTGACAGCGACACAAGCATCTGCACACTTTATATTATCTGGAGTCATGCTTCCCTCGATAGTCGCCGTGCTGCTGGAAAGGATTGGAACTGTGAAGAAGAGCAGGATCCAGCAGGGCAGGACAGTTTGCTATCAGAAAGACAAGACAAACAAGAAATGCCACAGCTGTGATCGGCTGTCTTCTTTTGAAGAGCAAACAGGGACTTAAAGAGGAATGCAAGCTCGCTCTGATGATAGGTAAAAAGGTTTGACTCGTTTGTTGAATCAGGTCCAGTTGGGTCAAGTCAGAGCAGCTTACTTCTTCTTCATCTTTTCATCCAGCTGAATTTTAAGATACTTGTTGTCAGAAGGTCAGAGAAAGACATTTTTTAGTTGAAAGAGGGCAACATTCGTTTCTTTTTCTTGCCTCGTAAAGTGATTTATCAAAGCTTGTGTACTTGTACAGCACAATCGAACAGATTTTGTTTCCTGTTTTTATGCGACTCAGACGCTCAAGTTGGACTGAATTTTTCATGAGGTTGTCTAATTTGAGAGCAGTCAGTGGGTCCTGTTAAAAGATGGAGGTGAAACCACTGATGGAGATTGCATCATTTGTACCAGGCTGTTTATTTCTGCTGTGAAGTTGGACATTTTAACATGGGGACTTATGGAGACTGACTTGTTCTGTAGCCAGCCTCAAGTGGCCATTTCGAGGAACTGCAGTTTTGAGGTTGCCTCTTGATCACTGTGTGTCTTTGAGTTGTTAAAGCATTTCAGCTTTCCATGTGCAGACCAAGTGGCAACCGCCGTGGCTGCAAAGTGAATCCTAACTGCAGTTCCTCAAACGTCCACTTGAGGCTGGTTACAGAACGAGTCACTCTCCATAAGTCCCCATGTTAAAATGTCCAACTTCACAGCAGAAATAAACATGTTTACAGCCTGGTACAAAAAAAAAACAGTTTAAGTTTTTAGTACTGAGGGTGAATTTTTATAGAACTCACCTGCTCAAATTATATTAAGGCTTAAAGTTATGCATAATTAACAGCGTGGCCACTTTGGTGCCGTTATAGGTGCCTCGTTTGAGCACCCGTCATTTGGCCTGCCTGCAGATATTAAGATTAGTCGGGAGGACTGCCAACATGGCGTCAACCAACAGCACAGATTTGAGCTTCTTCTTTGTACTGTCAGTGGGCGAAACCCAATCACTGTGTGTCTTTGAGTTGTGTTTCAGCTTTAGTAGGTACGTACCCACCCGTGCAGACGAGCTTACACATGCTCTGTGTTAAATGTGTATCTGTGCTCCTCACTGCTCAGTAGGCTGCCAAAGTTCATCCTTCAAACGGAGCTGGCGTGTCTTACCCAAGTGTTTCCCTGGGCACCCGGGACAAAGAGCTGACACTCGGCAGCAGGCCTCCAGGCAGCTCTGTGTGTGTGTGTGTTTGTTACCGTGTTTTTGTGTGTCTTTGTGTCTGTCCCGGTCGATGTGAGGATGCAGAGGAGCAAAAGAGGAGGAAGGCAAGTTTGCAAGCTTTTGACGTTGCGCCAGGAGGAGGAAGGGTTTAAAATCCAGGGGTGTAGTTAAATAATAATTTAGCATCTCGATTCTGCACTGCAGTAAATAGATTATGATGTAGAGACACAGACCTCTGAGCCAAAATAAACAGGCTGGCATAGAGAACCATTTTACATCTCTGTGTTTATGGATTAGAGGAAGATCTGCGCAGATCCATGATTGTGTGGAGCTTCCTCTTATATCTGCTTTTGTTTCGCGCCTCAAAATGTGTGGAACTATTGAGGCTGAGGTGGATGACGGAGGCTGTTATATAAGCTACGATGAAAGAGGTGTGAGGAGATCGCTTGTGAAAAGGGAAATCAATACCTTGATATTCTTTATTTCTCACGCTTAATGTAGTCAGGATCAATAACTTACTGACAAACCTGGATAACAGTGGAGAAGCGAAGAGTCAGGGTTGGTTAACGTGAAGACATTTCAGAGCCTTTCAAGGTAGAAGAAAAGGTTTGAGCAGCACTGATGGGCTTCCTTTTGTTAAACGCTCATTCTCATATTTAATGCTCGCAACAATTCATCATACATCATTGTAATTCTTCTTCTTTATTACTACTTGGCACAGCTGAGACGCGTTTGGTTTGCAATTTAGCCGCTGGAGCTCAACAATGCTTATGATTTCACCAGAGGCACAGCACCATATTTCAGAAGCGTTGAGGAAGCAGCTGGTCTTTTTTAAAATTTGATTTGATTTTTAACGATTTTTAGTGAGCAACTACGCAACGTCTGTTGCTCAGTTGGTCCACCCTTTTGTTCCAGACTAAAATATATCATCTATTATTGAATGGATTGACATTTTTGTACAGATTAGGATGGATCCTAATAACTTTGGAGATTCCTTGACTCCAGCAGATCAAAGTTTTTCTTTTATTGTGAGAGAGTATTTTAGCATCTGTTTAGATTAGATTGGCATCAAATTTGCTTCCCAGATGATGCATCTTAAATGATAATTTTCTCTGCCACCATGTGGTTGAAATTTATGGTTTTCAGTTAAATGTGTTAATAACTATTGGGTGAAATTTGGTGCATTAACCTTCAGACCAAGCGGTAATGCGGCTGTGAAGTGAAGCCAAGGCAGAAGCGCCAAAAACTGCAGTTCATCAAACGTCCACTTGAGGCTGGCTACAGTTCGTGTCAGTCTCCATAAGTCCCCATGTTAAAATGTACAACTTCACAGCAGAAATAAACATGTTTACAGCCTGGTTCAAAAAACTGTTTTGGTCTCTATAGCTAATTTCCCCGTTCATTACAACTGTACTGAGGGTGAATTTTTTATAGAAGTCATTATCAATTAACAGTGTGGCCACCCATGATCCACGTCTTTGCCATGGCAGCAGCCAGAGCCACCACACTTTACGGTTCTTTGGAAACCTACGGTTTATATATACGATATGACATCCATGTTTCATACTCTTCATGATAAATTGTTCTAACTTTGGTGCTCTTCTCTGACTGTTAATTTAGCTCCATCATAAACTAAAAAAATTCAATTTATCCAGTACTTTGCTAACACTTAACACAAGCCTTATCATACTAGCATTTTTTTTTTTTGTCATGGGACTGCAAACATTATCAACAATATTAACTTTGCATTGTGAAACAGAGGGATTGTTTGTTGCATACAAGCAAATAAGCTCGGTTTAGATAGTGTTAACACATGCGCTCAAACACATTAAAAATTCATCCGTAAAGTACTTTCCTATCTTGCTACTAACCATAAATATGCATAGGAAACAACACAATTTGGATTTTTTACTTTGCTTAACATCGTTTACTTTTAAAACAGGCGATGTGACGCCATGTGAAAATCTCTGGTTTGAAGTGAAAATACAATAGCATTAGATTTTAGTCGATCATAGTGCCGTTAGCGTCTCACTGCTGCACATCTGGACGGCATGATGTAGGCGTAAATGTTGGAAACGGACATTGCGATGTTAGAAAGGTGTGGGGAGAGCGGGTTTCCGAAGCTATTCAACCTGAAGTAGCTGGCAGCTCAGGTCTTGTTGTGTTATATAATGAATTTCTTCTCATCTCTCTTACCTCCCCCGGTGCTCATTAGTTCAGATATCATTAAGCAGTGCTTCTCTGTTATGTTGCCACGTGGTTTTTGCAAGTACACGTTATCAAAGGTAGGGTCATATATCATTATGAGTGTCAAAATCCTTTTGTTACCATATATATCCTCTACATAATAACCCAAGAACACATTACAGTGGAGGCAGATATTTCATCTGCTGTAGTTATTCGTGTTCATATTCACCTACAGTGCAGTCTCTCGATTCAGTAGCTTGCTCAAGGACACTTCAGCAAGGCAGTTAGATGCTGACACACAAGCTTGATCCCCACACTCCTTCATCTGAATGGCAGTGCCCCTGTTCAGTCGGGGCTATTTGACATACCGGCATGCATGCATGCATTCGCTCATTCTCCCTGCTGGCTTCATTCTTGTCAGGAGGACTGGAGCCTATCCCAGTATGCAGAGCGTAAAAAACAAGAGGTGCTCTCCCAGGGTGAACATAATCACTCACACTCATACCTGTAGGCAGTTTGGAGTCTCTCGGCTTCATGACTTGCTGTCTTTTGACTGTGGGAGGAAAGTGTAGCATCCTTATCGAACCAACGGGAAACTCCAAACAAAAATGGTCACACAGCTGCCTCTTTAAAAGAGGTGACACCATCACCCTCAGGCACCAGCTGACTTTCCCTTTATTCAGCCTTAATTTAGCAGGTTAATCTGGGTTTTCAATAGGCAGCCAGACACTGCGAGAAAGAGAGAATCAAAGCAAAGACACCATCTACATTTTTATTGGAACTTAGAGCTTAAAAGAGCCAGCCAGACTCTCCGCAGTGTATTCCACTCACGTAGCAGAGATTATGGTGGTTTCAAGTGGGACAGGCATCAATCTTCAGAGCTCAGACAATACAATCCGGCCCTTCACATTTGTCTGTGACAGCAGGTGTATGTTACTCACTGTGGCTTCTCAGAAACTATCCCAGGTATGAATCGAGCAGTAAACGAGGGGCTTTACTGTCCTGATAGAATCTAACTGTGCCTGATGTAATCAGACTTTCCATCGACCTGCAGTGACACGAGGATTTAAGGAGAACCGGGTGGTGCTTACTGCACCTGCGAACCTGATTCTTACAAACTCAAGGAGACACTTGGATAATAAACAAATACATGCACGGAAAGGTGAAAAGGAAAGAAAGACATTTTAGGAAATATGCCAACTAGTTGAAGTTTTATAGACACAAACGGATAAATACAACTCAAACATGAACGTTGTGATAAAATCTTAATTTGTGAACTTCACATGTGCTGGTATAAGCAGATTTTCAGGTACACTTCCATGCATGTTAAGATAAAGATAAAGATTTCTTTACTGTCAAACATACAACTAAAGTTATGCAAAGTTTAGAGTGGCTGCTTTGACTGACAGGTGGGTGCTGTTACAGAGAAACCAGGCATCATTCAACCCGCCTCAGGTCCACGTCTTGAAGAACCAGTCTATGACGTGCATATTTTATACTGCCTATGCAGTGCTCTTTGGAGTTTGTAGTTCACTCGTACAGTAGTCTATTACAGAAGGTTTGCATTCATGCTTTTGTACTTATTTCATTAACCTGAATTTTCAATTTTCAATGCACATCTTTTATTCCATCAGGTGAAAAGATACAAAAAAAATCAGGGCCATCGAGCGTTAGATTCTCGCAGAGATCTAGATTTAAATCGGCATCTAATGAGCTGAATGCAGTAGGAGAATCTCCCTGCTGCTTTTCAACAGCCTTTCATTTCTGGCTTATATTTTAGTGAGAGGTCTGTGAATTGTAAATGTTTTTTTGTTTTTTTTATCCCTGGCAGTTATATCCGGATCATCTTCATGCACTAAAGCAGGACAAACACTATCCAACCAAAGAGTGATGTGATATCAAAATGGCTGCTGCTTGAATACGTTCCATAGCAACTGAAACCATCATATTTTATTTTAAGGCCTTGCTGTGTTCCTGTACATATAACACTTAAAATAACATCTAGTTTAAAAGATAAATCCTTTTGTTTCCACTCTAAACACTCTGGGGCTATACTCACTCCCTTTGCTCCCACTGGCATGACTTTCTCTGACATTAGACGGCCGAATGACGTATCATTCATGTTTAAAATAAAACTTCTTCTCTTCTGTGAGCAAACGCTCTTGCTGCATGTTGTCGAATCCTAAGTGTAGACAGAAATAGACAGCCACCCACATATCATTAGGGAGATGGAGAGAGAGAGAGAGAGAGAGAGGGGGAGAGAGAAAGACTCAGTGTGACAGTGTAGGAGAATGAAGCGAGCTGAGGCAAATATGTCGGTCACAGTTTGACACCGCATCCTCACATGTTTTTTGTTTTTTTTTGTAGCGTCTCGGATTTAAACAGCAAAGATTATATTTCTATACATCTCAGGAGTTTTGCTTGAACCTGTATGGATTCCTTTAATTTCCACTGAGAACAAGATAATAATTCAATTTCCCATGACTTTTAACTTGAAGTGTGTAGGAGGGCTGTGGGATATTTCACTACATTCCTCTTGCTGGTGCTCTAAAGGAGTTAATGGTGTAGAAGGAGTCCGCCCTCTTGTGGGGCACTGAGATATATACGTATATATTAATGGTGCATATATTATTTTTTAATTTTGTGCATAGCGTTCTGCTCTACATTAATATTTTTTTAATCTCAAGCTTGTGTCTTCTTATCTAACATCTCTGTTTCATGATTCACTGTGTAGGCAGTGTAGCTCTTGGCTATGCTGTTTTTATTTGTACTAAAGCACAGAAACGGCTCTTTCTGGTTGCCTGCCATCTATTTTTGATGTAATTTAGGTATCGAATTCACACTTGCAGGTTGACGGCTGCTGTTATTTCCTAAATAATGCTAATGAATTAACCATCCATCTCTGTTTGGCTCCTTCCTCTCCTTGTTCTTTGACCCTCGTGCTTTCAGGAAGCTGCTGAATGTGAAGATCATCGATGACGAGGAGTACGAGAAGAATAAGATTTTCACCATTGTGTTGGAGGAGCCCATCCTGCTGGAGGTGGGACAGAGACACGGTGAGCCGGGGATGCTTTTTTCCCTCATTATTTTATGGCTTAAAATAAATTTTACATTGCATCAACTCTGCTTTATATTTTATTTAAAATTCTCAGGCTAGAGCAATTTATATCCATTAATACAAACTCCTTTTAACTGTGGGGCAGCTCAGAGGTCCATTGTGTGATCTCCTTAGTGTATTTCATAGCCAGGCTTTATGCTGCCCTTTAAAACAGCTCGGGCTAATTAGTTTGATCAAGATTGGAGCTCAAAGGGACAGGGGCTAAATGAGCTATTACAGAGCTATAATTTGTGCGTTTGTTACAGAGTTACACATTCAATCATGTATTTAAAATGTACAGCAAAGTCTGCAAAAGAAAATAGAAACATAATTATCTTTATATACGAGGATGCTGAACTCTGAAAGTTCATCCAGAATACTGACTTCCAGCCCAGTCACAATGCAAATACATTATCCATTGTTTGCAGTGAGATGCTTGTATTGTGTCCATTCATATTAAGTTTGTCCATTCATATCAGTGACTGTGCAGAAAAAGCAGCTGTGCTACCTGGATCCAAAAATGTTTCGCTGCTTTGCATCCCTCGACATCGGAGCGATTGACAGAACACAATCATCCTTATCGGCCCCTGTGACACCAAGTTTCCATCATTTTTTTGTACGAGAGCACTTTATACGGATTGTTGTTCACAACTTTCTTTTGTTGTTTCTTCTCATGAGTCGTCTTTTACATGCAGCGGTGTAGGATACAGTCTCTCTGAGTTTTTTTTTTAGGCTGTGCTGCTCCGCTTTGCAACAAATACAAGACTTGCTTTTTGCATCCACTTTGCATTCTTGATGTTGCTCATTTGTCGTCGTACTACAAAGTCTTTCATAACAGTGCAAAAGAAAATGATGCATACACACAAACAGCATGTTAAAAATAGCTTGATTTGTAAAACTATCTGAAATTAGTCAGGCAGTACTTGGAAATATTTGTCCTGTTCTCAGCAAATCCTAATAATCCACCACTTGCATCCTTTAATAGTCTTAATTCCCGTGCAAACAGTACACACAGAAGACACAGAGTTTCATTGTCAGAAGCTAGACTGTGTTTTGTTTTGTCAAATCTCTTGTCTGGAAGGAAATACCTGCTGATAGTTTTCACACCTCACCCCTTTCTGTTGCAGGAGACACCAATGATAACAAGACAGCCGTGGGCCCGGAGGACGTGTCAAAGATGGGATGCCCCTGCCTGGGCGAGCACACTAAGCTGGAGGTAGTCATTGAGGAGTCTTATGAATTCAAGGTAAGTCAAAATAAGCAGGTATATTTACACCCACCTATCACACTGATGTCTGTATACTCTGAACCTTCCCACAAAGATGAAGAATGCCAAGATAAATATATATTATATTCTATACTGCTATATAATAATATAGAGAACAATTGAGAAGAGCATAGAGGTCAACTAATTTTATAGCATGTAGGCCAGCTTATATGGCACCATATGTATATATTTGGCACAAATAAATGCACTGTATTGCATTTTCTACACTGGAAGGGCAGCAGAGGGATCTTTATAATTTATAACAAAAAGGGTACTTTATTATGTTTTATCTACCATAGGGGCATCAAAGATGGCACTTTATTATGTTTTATCTACCATAGGGGCATCAAAGGGGGCACTTTATCATGTTTTATCTACTATAGGGGCATCAAAGAGGGCACTTTATCATGTTTTATCTACTTTAGGGGCATCAAAGAGGGCACTTTATCATGTTTTATCTACTATAGGGGCATCAAAGAGGGCACTTTATCATGTTTTATCTACCACAGGGGCATCAAAGAGGGCACTTTATTATGTTTTATCTACTATAGGGGCATCAAAGAGGACACTTTATCATGTTTTATCTACTATAGGGGCATAAAAGAGTCACTTTACTTTATCATGTTTTATCTACTATAGGGGCATAAAAGAGTCACTTTTGTAGCGATTTTTATTTGAATGTGACAGGATACTTGTGACAAAATTTGTTATTAGTTATTTTAGACCGGTATTAGTTGTTACAATATTTTGGGCATGATTGTTGGAGATTAAAATTTAATCCAAGTTGGAATTGGTGACAAATTCTTAGTGTGCTTGTGGTTGTAACTAATAGCTCTGTCAGTAGAGTATTCTCATCATTTCATTCAGCTTGAATAGTCAAATAAATGAAATGAAAAACGTTGTATCATCTAAGTGCATATCAATTTTATACTGCTATTCAATATTATATTGCCATAGAATCTGTGGGTGTTGTGACACAGAGAGACAGAGGGAATAAAGAAATGATCAAAATCAAGCTGTTCAGAATTAAAACATGGATACTATGTTTTCTATAATGCAACTTAAATGCGTTCTGCATGAAGCCTGGGTGCTCAAACAAGCCACCAGTAGTGGCACGACCTGTCAATCAAAGTGACCACGCTGTTAATTATGCATGACTTTAAGCCTCTGAGACCAATTTTATGCTGTAACATGATGTTGCACTGATATTTAGGCCTCATACTTGCAGCTCTTCTTTCTGCACTGGTGTAAAGCAGCTTTATTCTGGCACTGTGCCTCGTTTTCTGAGGGATAGTCAGGTTCTGTGCTCCTCTGCATCTGTTTTGGTGACTCACAGTGCAGCACAGTGGGAGGAGTGACACAGTTAATTGCTCCTTAATTCACCACATCAGTGTCCCTCGTCTCATATGACAGCGGTAAGATTATATTGATACCCTCATACCTGCAGAGATGCCTCCCACTGACCAATTATTTTGAGCTTTCTTTGTCTTTGTCTTTGTGTTGGTCTGCAGAGCACAGTGGATAAGCTGATCAAGAAGACGAACTTGGCTCTGGTGGTGGGGAGCAGCAGCTGGAGAGAGCAGTTTGTTAGCGCTGTCACTGTCAGTGCAGGTGAGTCGTGGCACCCTGAAATGTCTCATCAGTTCATCCCCCTGTGACCGGACCGGTGGAAGATTGAGCCTGTATCTGGATCTGGCCCACCAGCTGCTTCTAACCTGCCTCACGTATCGTGCTGGGAGTTTTTTAATAGATACTTTTTTTAAAAATAATATCCCAACTGCTCCAGTTGGACATTAGCTCAATTAAAAACGTCTAATTTAACAGATAAAGAATGAGCTTACAACAAAAGTGCTTTCTTTTAATCCAGCATTTAATAAACATGCAGGATGTGCTGAATTCCCCTCGTGGCTCACCATTAAAAACTGAACTGACCGGCTCCGTCTGGACAATTAGCAGCTCTGAAGAATTTATGTAGATATACAGCACATGTGGCGTTTGGTGAACCCTTTTTATTTCGCCCTTTTTAAAAGCAATTGACTTAGATCTGCACTAGTGCACAAAGCATTTGGGCCGAAAGCTGACCTAGACATCAGAGATGTGTCGTTTTGCTAATACACTCAGATTTTCATGCATACCCAGATATAAATAGAAACTATGCATCCTGCGTATGTGTGCCTCGATCACTGAGTCATAGCTATATTTACGGATTTAATGTAATGTTTGGAAAAGGTTAACTCCCACACGTTCATCGAATGTCTTAAATGCGGTGGAGGTTAGTGTAGTCTTGGCCAGATTCATGCTGTCTGCTGCTAGATGTTTAATTAAAGCTTGAACTGTGTTCACACGTAGCATGGCTGGATCAAACCACAACATCTAAATCTCTGCAGGTATCTTTCATGCATCTATTCTGTCTTTGCCAGGTGACGACGATGAGGAAGAGAGCGGTGAGGAACGCTTGCCATCCTGCTTCGATTACATTATGCACTTCCTGACGGTTTTCTGGAAAGTCCTCTTCGCTTTCGTCCCGCCCACCGAGTACTGGAACGGCTGGGCCTGCTTTTTTGTGTCCATCTCCCTCATTGGCGTCCTGACAGCTGTAACCGGGGACTTGGCCTCCCATTTTGGCTGCACCATCGGTCTCAAAGACTCGGTCACCGCTGTGGTGTTCGTGGCCCTCGGCACCTCTGTTCCAGGTGGGCGTCTGTGGTGTCCATTAGGTTTAAGAGTGAGCTTGTCCTTAGGTTTCCTCTGGGGTTTGTCTAATGCAGCTGGAGCAGCTGCTTGGGGAGACTTGTGCCACCCGTCAGAGTAATTCTCTCCAAAGCTCTTGACTTGAACATTAGCGAGCTGTAAACTAAGAAAAGCATTGTTTCACTTGCAAACTCTCTCTCTCTGTCTGCTGCTGCCTAATTGTACTCCCATTTCTCTGTGTCCTAAACACTGCCACAGAGAGGCACAAATCAGAATATGGAAATTAGATTTTGGCAGGTTTTAGCTCTGTAAGCGCCACACACTCTCCTTCAAGTTGACAGTTTAGTTGTGCTGGAAATCGCCCTGCTAGAGGAAAATCATCAGGAGGTTGTACAGGTAGCCTTGGAGAGAATTTCAAAGACATCTTTCTACATTTCTTGTGATCTACTAATGCATGTCTGCACTTTACAAAGTGATTGAATCGTGTGAGGACTGTTTAAGTTTGTATTTTTGTTCTAGTTCCAATAATATATTTTTAATAGACACTTTATTGATCCCTCGGTGGGGAAATTCTTTTTGACTTATGATTAAAAACTAGCAAGACGTCGAGTCTTTGCTCGCAGCCAGACATCAAGCAACACAAAACACAGCAGCCAGCGAATATTACCGACTAGTCCAACAGCAAGAAGCCCAGCTCAGCGTCTGTCTTTCAGATTTGCTCTGTCTTTCTCTTCTTAGCTTCCTCCATCAACGTGCTCTTCTCCCTCTGCTGTCATGTCCCTAGAGGCTGCTGAGTCCAGTTACATTGCCCGCTTGCCCAGCTCTGGATTTGGTGCGACACTGGTTCTGCTCCCCGTCAGCTTTTCCCCTGTGGCCCCGGGCACTATCACAAAGCTCTGAGGTCACAATCTGGGCAGCGTAGCTAATACACTGAGCTAAAAGTAACTAACAGCAAGTGTAATTTATAGCAGTTTACTTTACTGTCCATCAGGAAACTAAAAATAAATCACAGAGAGTTGCCAAGAGACTGTTGGTTTAGTTCAGCAGAAAGACAGAGGGAAACATCTCAAACGACAGCATATAAAAACTCACTTATTATCACGTTATATCACATTTATTTAATCTGTACAAAAGCCAAAGCGTAAAAATGACAATTCACATTTTTACTGGGTGTCAGACTATTTCTCGATTGGACACAGTAACATCCTGAAGTCTCTGCTGCTTGGCCTGACACTGCTCTGAGCCGACTAATAACACACCAACTAGCAGCACCCAGAGAACAACATGTTTCCTTCACTGACAGCACGCTGCTTGACCCGACTGCCTCACCTTAACAAGCACCAAGGCTCACACCTCCCCCCCCAACTGACAACCTTTGTAAATTATTAATAATGACAGAGCAAGCAGCTAATACAACAGGATGCAAATTTTAAGATTAGCAAGCTCAGCAAACATTTAAGTGCATTATTACCAAATAAAAAAGAAACTCTGACACTCTTTGTGACCCGTAGTGACATTTTAGAGTTGTAATTCTTCTTGCATAGTTATGTTAGGAATAATGTCCAGCGAGCTGGTCATTGTCAGGGGTTTATTGTGCAACAGTGACCCATTCACTCTTCATTATCCTGCTTATTACTGAAGCACTCTTTTCTTAAACTTTTGACAGTGTGTTCCACCTCAGGATATATCCGGCTCTCCAAATAACACCAGACGTTAAAATACAGTAGGCCGACTCTGTTCAGCTACAGACAGTTCACACAGGAGGCAGGATTTTATTATTATTGACTGTTGTTGACTGAAGAAGTTCAAGAACCTGAGCTAAATGGGTGGAAAAGGAGACTACTCCTGATCAGCACTTCTCTTCAGAGAGTTTTCGAAACATTCATTTTACCTCCACTTACTATCTCCCCGTCAGATTTTAGTTTGCAACTAATCATGGATGCATGAATGTGACATGACTATGGAGCAGGATAATAAAAAAATAGTGTTAAGTTGAAGTGTTTTCATTCAAATTATTGTAGCACTGATGGTGATTTAATGTTTCTAACTTGATTCATTTAATTAAAAATTTGGATTTTTAGCACTCAAGGGAGCTCGCACACTACCAGAGGTACTTGTACCACAGTTTGAGAACCATTGTACTCAGGGAAATGAATATTTCTGCAGGAAAATGAAGGCTCAATTCATGAGACTGAAGACTAACTGGCTCTGAGGAGAACTCTGGTCTTTGTGACAGTGTTTGGAAGCACTAGAGGCAGTAACTGAAAAGTTTCCAACTCGTCATCTTTGCTAGTAGTTGCAGGGTTTAAGTTTCCCATTTCTTTCTTTAGGCTTGATTCATACGTCTCTTTCTTTTGCAGATACCTTTGCGAGTAAAGTGGCTGCAATCCAGGACCAATACGCCGACGCCTCTATCGGCAACGTGACGGGCAGCAACGCGGTGAATGTGTTCCTCGGCATCGGTGTGGCGTGGACCATCGCGGCCGTTTACTGGCACACCAAAGGCGTGCCGTTCAAGGTGAACCCGGGCTCCCTGGCCTTTTCCGTCACCCTCTTCACCATCATGGCGTTGGTGTGCGTGCTGGTGCTGCTCTACCGCCGGCGTCCCACCGTGTCCGGCGGAGAGCTCGGGGGCCCACGGACACCCAAGCTCCTCACCCTCTTCATGTTCCTCTCCCTCTGGTTCATCTACATCCTGTTGTCCTCCCTGGAGGCGTACTGCCACGTGCCTGGCTTCTGAGACTAAGGGAAACGCACAGACACGGCTCCTCTCTTGTTTTTACAGTCTACTGAATCTGTTTTCTCTCTGTTTTTGTCTATTTTCACAAAAGTTTATATCTATTTGTATCATTAGTTATTACTGATACCGCACAATATCTGATTGACTTTGAATCTTTGGACTTTGGAACTTTGCTACCACCCACTATGCTGTGAAGTATAGCTTTAGCCACTGAAATTGAACCTCTTCTCAACTTTGCTTTCACTTTTTTTTTTGAAACATTATGTTCCCCTTGGACATTTATCTAACCATTGCTATCGGCATAAATCACATCAAACCTTCTGTCACTAACCGTGGACAATTATTTGAGTTCTTCAGTGTTAAGAAAGCACAAGATTAAAGCAAGTATTCAAAAGATTCCTTGTACTTTGAGGGGTGTTATAAAATTGGAAAATGAAAGGTGGTGCATGGGACGACATTATAATTTTAACATAAAGGGAAAGACATTACCGAGGCTGAAATAACCCGTAAAACATAATGTATGTGTTGATATTTATTACGCAGTCTATACATTAATTATTCATTGTATATCACGTAAAAAGATGAACATTGTGCGTGGGAGTTTTGTGAAAGAGTAGGTGTGTTTCTTTTTGCACGTTATCAGATTAAGAGTTTCTTGGTAATCTATTTTAAAGTACTGTATGTAATATTTTGACATGGCTGTTGACGTGTTTGACGTGTTCCTGTACATGTGAATCACAGCTGTACCATAATCTTTTAACCCCCCCCTCCCAATCAGTATCATGTTCGACATCGCCAGGGTTAAAAATTCTTTTTTTTACAACATAAACCTGGAGCAGAGTGCCCGCTTTAAATTGTACTATACGTTTATGATTTTTAGTGTGTGTGTGTGTGTGTGTGTGTGTGTGTGTGTGTGTGTGCTGTCCAGCACAAATTGGGCGAAAGGCGTGGCACTATCTCGTCATCGACTCCAAGTGTTAAGGGTGTTCGTGACAAAAAAAAACAAATAAAACAAGAAAAAAGTGCAGTCTTAGTACGGATACAAGAAGGACACAGTTTTCTTATCTGTCATGCTGACACTGTGAACATTTTTTCAACATTACTTTTAGAAGAAGCACAGCAAAGAGAGCGAGAGAGAGAGATGATTATAATCCGAGCACAATCAGCGAACAGATCCGTCATTTGTGATGAAAAATGTGCTAGAAGAGACGACATGTGCAGTATTTCCTGAGAGTGTCTCCTTGTGTCGCACAGAAATTGATATTGAAGTTTGTTTGTTTTTTTATTTAACCTAGAATCTATAGAGCCATATTTATTGTAACAGTATTACAGTAGAGGTATTTATATGATCAATTTGAGTTTTATTGATATGCACGTTTAATGTATAAAAAGTGGAAATAAATGTTGCTGATTTATGACGCCGTAACTCGTCTTTAATTCTTGCACCAAAGCACATGGTTGAAACAACTCATCGTTCATCATATTTCAGCTGCATGGTTGTCTGGAAAAGTGGACAAACACATTGACACAACAGACAAACAGGATTTTCTATTAATACAATGCAGCAACCATCCATGCATTTTCTATTATCCCTATCAGGGTTCAGGGAGGCTGGAGCCAATCCCAGCCAGCATTGGAGAGAGATCTCTGGGACTGCCCCATCCGCTCTGACATTGTGCAGCCGAAGCCTCCTGACAGGTACACCCAGCCATCAACAACACACAGTGTTTCTGTCCTGCACACACTCTGTCTGGAGGCGTTAAAGACCTTTACAATAGAGAGCACTCCTTTATGTCCCCTGTGCAGCGCTGCCTACAACAAAAACTCATCTAATCAGGGACAGATTTACACAAGATGCCATTTTAGATCATCTCATGCAGTAATTTATGTAACCTCAAGGACCCTATAGTGCATCTCAGGTCTGACACATAGAGACAAACACCCATTCACACCTACTGGCACTGTTGACCTGCATGCCTTTGGACAGTGGGAGGAAGCCAGAGAGGACTCCACACAGAAAGCAAGAAACCAGGATCCTTTACTTAAGTACCAAAGTATTAGTGCAGAAGCATTATCAACAAAATCTAATGAAAGGAACAATATGTAAGATAGTTGCTGTATTAAATCATAGTAAATGCTTATTATTTATTATTTTGCAGCTCAGATCTAGAAGCCGGTGAACGTTTTAACACATTTCTGGTCGTGGAGCTTTTTAAGTCGGATAGAATCCGACATAAACTCCATTAATCCATTTTGTTTGCTTGCTTCCGTGGCTGTAGTACGTTTTATATCTGGCAATCTGGAGCGTCAACATCAGTCGTGTGTAGGGATCAGAGCGGATCACACAGCAACTCTCAAATGTCAAGAAGCTTGTGTTTCAGTTGAGCACGTTTCCTTAATCTCTGATGACGTTGCATGGTCGTTTTATGATTTAATAGAGTAAATATCTGACATATTGTTCCTTTAGAGTACCAAAAGTAAAAAATACTCAAGGTGTGAGCTGCGGAGGTTTCAGAAGCTGCTTGACCATATAAGCAAAAAGAGTATTGTGGCAAATGAATGGCAGCTGTCGATGGTATATTTCAGTTTAAATACTTTAAACAGGTCAGTAGTTTAGTGCAGTGGTTGAAAAGTCTGGGGTTTGTGAGATGATGAAGGTTGGAAAAAAGAAAACATCAAAGTTCTTCTACTTGTCCCTTTTCTTCTCATTATGTCAAATAACAAGATTACTGTCGACAAGTTTAAGTCCAGTTTCCTGGAAACAGGAGCTCTGCTGATGAGATGTGTCTCTGATGAAAAGGGCCTCTGAGGTCTAATGAGGTGAATTTAGGTTTAATCATCGTCTTGATGATTGTTTAGCTGGATGTTCACCAGGAGCAACAAAAATGAGAGAAAATAATTTGAAAGAGAGAAAAAAGGAGTTTTGATGTATGAACATAATTTTCCTCGCTGTAGCTTCCACGCTGTCTTGATAATTGTTTCATTATTTTTTATTACAAGCATAAAAACATACTTTTTCCAAACAAATTAACAGGGAAGTGAACCCCCGCTGTGACACAGGATTACTATTATTATTTCTTGCAGGCATGCTGTCAGTTTTATGATTTTTTGGGGGGCTAAGAGATTACCTTGTGCTTTGCTCAATAACTCAAAAAGATTTTTGATTTTATGGAACATCTCGTCTCTTCATTTGTATCAATCTTTGAGAGCAGGTTTGACAAAACTACTAAAACAAGCTCAAATCATCCCAAAACACAAACAAATATTCTCACTAATCTCCAGTGAAAAAAGAGGCCTCTTCATCTCTGATGTTTAATAAAAGTTTGCTGCTCTAAATTATTGTTCTGTTTATAGAAATCTCATTTCATCAAGTCTCTTCATCACATACTGGATTATCACTCTATTAATATTATTATTACCAGCTCCTGCATTTTGCTGCATTGAGCAGGAAATGGGCCGTCGACTTGATATGCATACACATGCTGAGGGTGGATGGGTTTCGTACTTGCTGCCAAGAGCATGATGGGTTATGCTCGAGCCCCCTCAGAAGGCCTGAGCAGGTGAAGACAATGTCTCATAAAGAAGATGATGTGATACTTTATTGATCCTATGTCTTAGTTTCTTTTATTTTACTGTACAAATGCAAGTTTTTTCCATCAAAAGAAACACTGTTTTGTCACAAATGCAAGTTTTTTCCATCAAAAGAAACACTGTTTTGTCATATAATAGACATGAAAATACCACATGAATGCTGTATAAAAGAAATATTACAGTGTTTTAATGTACAATTAACAGTCTATAATATAAAAATGCTACTTTATTCTGTATAAACTCCCATATAATGCCATATAATGTTCAGATTTGTGTTATTTAGTGAGCTGTAGAGGTTATGGTGTGCGGACTTTCTTTGTGTCTCTTTCCAGTCTTACACTACGCTAATGATATAATATAATAACAAACACAAGAGGAGGGTGGTAAAGAAACGGTTGAATGAATTGCCAGTGCTGACATTTTCATGTTGAGGTTACTGTCCATGCAGCACAAATAACACATTTTCCATTTAGTCTACAGAGTCTGTTCTGCTCCTTCAACACGCTTCGACGAAGCTTCGCTTGCACCTCGTGGGACCAGATGAATCAACTTTGGCCACAGATCGTGCGGTAACCTCCTAATAAGATATAAAGAGGTGAGAGAAGCGCATTGAAATTCAACACTGTGCCTCCATGCGTGCTGCTCCGAGGACAAAGAAGAACTATGCCAGCATGAAGCTCTCATAATGAAACCTCTGCAGAGGAAGGCACGTCGTCAGAACAAGATAGAAATCATTTCAGCGACAGAGAACGTGTGCTATAAAGACAGATTATATATATTTAGAATACAAGCTCTTTGTGTAATCATAGGTCTGCTGGATTACAGTCATTACTGCTGTGTTTAATTGTGACAGACGTGGGAAGTAAGGATGCTGAGGCTAAAAACTGTTAACTTTGATGAGTTATTTCACTGTATATGTGTTGTGCACAAGCATTTGTGGTGAAGGTTTGACTTTTTACTTTTTACTGTTTATTAACAATATATTAACAACCTAATTTCCAACCCAGATTAAGGCAAGACAGGTTGTTGGCTCAGTCATACACAAACACATCGAGGTGTTTTAGGGAGTTTAGAGTGTCTCACTTACATGGTCGGACAGGTTGAGCCAGCTACAGCCTGAGTGAGTCATGTACGGTGACACATATAGGCCATTAACACAACAGAATGTGTGATTTGGTTGAAGATCTAAGTGATGAAATATATCTGTTAACTTCAGCCTGCTCTGGTTTTTTGAGGTTTAAAAGTAATGTCCGCCTTGATTCTACATTTACAGCTGAAACATCCATGGCTGTGAAGTGAATAGAACTCGCCTGTTCAGATTATATTAAGGCTTAAAGTTATGCAGAATTAACAGCGTGGCTGCTTTGATCCACGTCTTTGCTGATTTTTAGATTAGCCGGGAGACGAAAGAAGCAGGACTACCAAAGATGGCAGCAGCCGGAGCAGCATATTTTGAGCTTCAAAACGGCTGTTCAGAAATCTTTGGGTGGTGTCGTTTAGCTCAGTTGATGGAGCATCCGCCCCATGTACGAAGGCTCAGTCCTTGCCACGGCGGCCCAAGGTTCAAATCCGACCTGTGGCTCTTTGCTGCATGTCATTCCCCATCTCTCTCTCTCCCAATTTCCTGTCACTCTTCAGCTGTCTCTATACAATGAAGGTTTAAAAAGGCTAAAAATTATCTTTAAAAAAAAGAAAAACGGGCACATAACTGAATAAATGAGCTTCATTAGATCTCTAGTTTTCATGCATTAGTCCAATGATCCTGCCTGTGTTGATATACAGTATGTTGGTGTTCATGTTTTATGCGAAACACTGTAAAATTGTTATTTACAACATAGAGTACATGCAAAAGCAATGAGCACTAAGACTAGACTAAGTTTCTTTCAGCAACCTCACTCTGACTGACTTCCAACATAACTGCAATGGCTTTCCCCAGTTGGGGGGATCGGTGCCTTGCTCAAGGGCACCCTGGCAGCCCAGGAGGTGAAACTGGCACCTATCCAGCTACCAGTCCATCTTCCATATTTAGTCCATGTGGGACTTGAACTGGCCACCCTCCGGTTCCCAAGCCAAGTCCCTATGGACTGAGCTACTGCCGCCATTACACGTCATTACATCACTAAGTGTTGCAGATGTAAGTGTTTCTTTAATTTATACGCTGGGATGTGAACTGTTACTTTGGGAATCTGAGAGACTTTTCTTTACACGTTACATTCACTGCTGTGACTGAGCCTGAATTGAATTGGAGCTGGTGGGTGAAGTGTCTCCAGTGTTGCATGGAGTTGCCAAGTGGACCAACGTGTCAAGAAGTAATAGTATTTGTAGCAGCAGTGATACACGGAAGACAAGCTGTGATTCCTCCTCCTGTGTGGAGGCTGTGTGAGACATCTCAGAGGTTATAGTAGAAACCCACAACTCAGATGCAGCCATAATAGATGGGACCGCCCAATGTTTCACAACACTGCTTGGTTTTAATTCGTCTAATCATGACCAAGCTCGGGTGATCAGAGGTGTCACAGTGCACGGGGTTTTCATGGGGTGGACCAGCTTGAAAGAAATCCCCCCTCAAGCCAGGGCTGTTTTCCAAGGCTGTAAGTGGGCACAGGCCATCAAAGTGACGGCTTGTTACCATGCAGCTGTGCCAAGGAGGTGTTTGGCAACGGTCAGGATGTCTTTGTCGACCTAGAACAGCATCTTTAAATAGGGGAGTCGAAGAACATTTGGTCAGATGTGATGGTACTTTAGTATGTCACAGATGTAATACAGGGTCAAGTATATGTCTTGAGGTCACTATAGGAATAGTGTTAAACCTTAGATTATTATAGGGACTCTGCATTAAGATTATCACGATGCTAACTGGGGTCAGAGGACAGGGCTGTCTAACTCCCCAGATTGGTACATAACATATAAGCCTAGAAAACGATGTCGGACCACCAAGTGTAAACATATTTTCTTGTTTTTGGCACTATTCTGAGGGCATATAAACGAGCCAGAGAGGATAGCTTCTTCAGAATTGAGGCAGCATCATTTCATGACAAGCATATTGATGAATCCTCCATTGTCCTTGATCAAGCTTCAATAAACCTTTCAGCCATAAGGGGATCTTGGACTCCTCCTGCGCTTTCTTTCCACTGACTGAACTGACCATCGATTCAGTACTGGTACAGACTGCGGGCAGAGCTGTGCTGTAGTTATGGCTCAGAAAGCAGCAGAAAAACCAATACATCTTCGTAAAAGGCCATAAGAGATAAATGCAAGCCGATATATGTGGAAAAACAAATCAAGGTCAAATGTCTCACACTGTAGTCACAACAGCTAAATGTATTTAATGTATGCATCTAATGGATCTAATGGATTTAATGGCATCCTTGTCAATCATCTTCTCAAGAGAGAAAAGTGTTTTTTTTTTTTTTTGTTTTTTTTAGGGCTAAGGCAGCTTTACCAGAAATAACAAACTGATAAACTGATGGTGTTAGTGTGTGTGTGTGTGTGTGAGAGTGTGTGTGTGTTCTAAAATACTTTTAATAGAAATCAAATTAGACAGAGCGAGTGTGGCAAAACTGATCAAACATGCATATAAAATAAGTTTTAAACAGGAAAATAATATAATAGGAATACTGTACATTTATTATATTTAATTAAAATAGAGTTAAAATTTAACACAAACAGACAAAAACCTGCAAATATTATCAAAATAAAATGTATAATTACTGCTAACTGATTAGGTGATAGAAGCTTAATCTTAATATACCAATTTTGCTTAATGAATATTTATTTATTTATGTATTAAACCTGACGATGATTACGTGTCATGTTATAATGCATCCGGTAACAAAATTCCAATAATATAACTCTTACTATTTTTTAAACTTTAATTACATTTTGATAGAATTTCTGTACCTACTACTTAAGCACATGTGAAAGCAAGACTTTTACTGGTAATTGAATATTATTATTAGAAAATAAAGGTTAATTGCAGACCAACAGAATTCATACTGAACACTGTTTAAGTGCTTTTTTCACAGTGTTTTTTAGTCAAGTGTTGTTGTACTTGAGGTTGCTATCTTACGTAGAGATATACAGTATGTTCAGGCTGTCTGCGTCACTAAATGACATTACTGTGGTGCTGACCACAGGTTTTCATCCACACTGTGCAGCCACTGTCACTCGACTTGTGGGTGCAGTGAGTCAATTTCTGTCTTTTCAATATAAAGTTGCATTTGTTTACTGTTTTTAACCGCTCCTCTTTAGCATATTTCTTTTATTTAATCACATTTCATGCAAACAAAAATGATTTAAAATGCTTTTATTCATTCATTTCTTCATCTTAAACCTCCAGCAGAGCTTTGCATCTTCTACTCAGACCTCTTTCATCTCGTCTCTGCCGCCTCCCGGCTAATCTGAAAACTGTGGATTGTCAGTGGAGCTGAGGCGGGCTGAATGACGCCTGGGTGCTTAATTAATGCATAACTTTAGGCTTAGATATAATTACATTATTATATATTACAGTTGTCATGAATGGGAGAAATTAGCTGTAGAGACCAAAACTGTTTTTTGTACCAGGCTGTAAACATGTTTATTTCTGCTGTGAAGTTGGACTTTTTAACATGGGGACTCATGGAGCCAGCCTCAAGTGGACGTTTGAGGAACTGCAGTTTTTCCACTTTAATTGGCTTCACTTCACACCCATGGAGGTTGCTGCATCTGGATTAAACCAACACTAAATTAAAGTGTTACAAATATATCTTAATATGAATATCAAAACTTCAAATAAAAACACTGGAAAAGTGTCAAATATGGGACCTTTAAATAAAGAGTAAAATATTTGCATTAGAAAAGTAGTGCAGTAGTACTAGTACTCAAGTATTGAAGCCTACTTAAGTACAAATATGAGGTACTTTACTAAAGAACAAATGTACTATTTAGTTACATGAGGTACTTTACTAAAGAACAAATGTACTATTTAGTTACATTCCATCGCTCATCTTTAAGATATTTTTATTTCAAACTAAATTATTATTATATCTTCTACTATCTATATCTTCCAGATTTGCCACTGTCTTTTCTTGGATGTCTTGTATATTTTTATTTTATTTAATTTTTTTTATATCTTTTACTTATATCTTATATATTTCATGTTTGTTGCTGTTTGCACAGGAATAAGGGAGAAACGCAGCATTGATAATAAAGTTGACTTGAACTTGAATTATTATTTACTTGTTAATTTATTTTATTTTTGCAGTGTTGTTGTTCAGCATCATCTCCTCCTTCCTCTTCCTCTTCCTCCTCTTCTTCTTCTTCCTTCTCCACCAAGCCCGCACGTGCTGCGTGCTCGCCCCTGAGCCCTTCATCTCGTGTGTTTCGCCATTGGTCTGGGATGATGTCATCCACAGTGGAGACAATAGAGCCCACCTCCCCCGTCAGTGTCTCCTCACACACGCATCGCAGCTCAGAGTGACACACGCTCAGACGTGACGCCAGCTGAGTTAGCCAAAAGCACCCCTGATCACATTTTTATTTATTCATTCATTCATCCTAAGAGAGGCAGAGCTGTGCATCCTCTTCCACTATTACCATTTCCATTTTTTTTTATTATTATTATTTTTTTTAAATACATGAAGGAATCGAGCAGGCAGGGAAGGTGTTACACATCTGGATCATACCAACGCATCGGGTCGAGCTGCTCGGTCCACTAACAGACATGAGGATTTCTCATCCCGCTGCGCACAAATGATGAACAAACTCCAGGACTGCCACTGTTGATGTAAGTGATGTTTCTTATTAGTAACGTTACTTATTGTTGTAATCGGGTCTTGCTCGGCCTGTCCGCCTGTGAGTCCCCCCCCTCTCTCTCCTCCTCTCCATCAGCCGGCTGTGTTTTAGTGCAGCGGCTGTCACAGCACTACAGGTTCGGATAATAAAAAAAAAACCTCAATGCCTTGATGCTTCTCATGCATTTTTATGGATTTACAGTCAGATTGATGCCAAAGCATGCGATGAATCGATTGAGCTGAGCAGTTATGAGCGTTGCCATAATAAAAGCGTGTGTTATTTATGGAGACAAATGACTGCAAACACGTGAAAAAGCATCCACACTTTGATCAGAGTAAGTAAAAGCACAGGCCTGATGGGCTTTAGGGCTGTCGACCACATCAGCTTCACTTCTCATCATGAGAAAGGTTCAAAGAAATGTGTGCAACGAAGATGCGATTTAAAAAGAAATAATAAAAAAATACACAGAAATTAGGCATTGCGCCATCTAGCGACTAGTGTAAACAAGAGATAGATTTTCCATGACTGGCCTGCAGAACAGGCCTGCATATATGAACAACAATGCAGAGGTAAACAGTAAAAATGTGGTTTATTTGTGTGTGTTGATGCTGAAAGATGCAACAAAGAGCTGATACAGGAGCGAGGCGTGCAGCACGCAAGCACGTTGTGTATTTTGAATAGCAGCAACCAGTGATTTATTGACATACATTTCAGAGTCAACAGTGACAGCTGTGCACAGAAAACAGCAGAAATTAAATGTGAGAGGATGAAGCTGCAGAGCTGCAGACACACATGTATGCTGACCGACTGACGAGAGCTTCATTTGGAAATCAAAATGATGTTTTTAAGGTTCATTTATCTGCATAAAAAACAAGAATAACTGTGGTTAGACCGTGGCAGATTGTTCATGTAAGAGGCTCTAACTTCACAAGCAAGACACTAAAGAATCACTGCAGTGCATTTCCAGGAATGTCGGACAACTAATTTACAACCTAAACCTGCTTTAAACGATGTTCTTGGTGTTAATATGGCCCTCCTAACATGACTATCTGTGCTCTGCAGCTCACTGCTCTGACTTCATATATTGGTCTCTTGGCCTGAACTATAAGAGACTGTACAGTTTACTCAATTCTTTCATCCACCCACCCCCCTTTTCCTTATAAAACAATGGGCAGCCATTACTGGTGACGGTGTAATATTTCAGTGTAACAATAATTCAATTTGCTTCGAGTCTCTCAGTAAAGATCCAGCGTATTTGTCCGATCTCATATTCTACATGATTGCAAAGATACAATTTTAAAAAATCAGCTAAACGGATTAACTCTGCAGCTGTCTGTTTACAATGAAACAAAGGGATTGCTCAGGAAGAGAGAGATGAGATATTTATGAAATATGTCTTCAGCGATGGACATTACTTTAAGATTATTGTCAAGAGAGGTCAAGATACACAACACTAGTCTATGAAACTTCAGAATAGGGGGAAAAATGTTCATCATAATGCTCAGGTGACGTCTTAAAATGCCTTTTTTTTTGTCCAACCAAAGGTCAGAAGGACTAGAAACTCTAAACAGACGTGATTGTTGGTTGATGTGTTGACCACGTGTGTTCCTCTACCTTTACCCATTACCCACAAAATGTATCTATCTGTTATTATTCAGGGATAGAAAGCTATTTGTCATCCATTTTAAAATGTACAATCTAGTGAAAGTCAACAATCCCACTGGGTGGTAAATGCAGACAGCCACACACATGTATTTGTTACTTAAGATCAAAAACTAGTGAGTCGACAACTTTGCTAACAACTGCTCAAGCGAGTGTAACAACACGAGACAAAGCAGCCAACTAATATTACTCACTAGTCCAACAACAAGAAGCCCAGCTCGGCGTCTGTCCTATTCCACCAAGCTCTCGCCAACGACTAAAAGTCAGTCCCAGTTTTTTATTTTTCTCTTCTTAGCTTCTTCCATCAACATCCTCTTCACCTCTGCCATGCTCTACGACTGCTGAGCCCGAGTATGTTGCCGGCTCGCCCTGCAAATCTCCCGGTGGTCCGAAGAGCCGTGGTATCAGTGTATAGACACTCTTCCCCCGGTGCTCTGAGCTCATAGTCCGAGCAGCACGGCTAACCAAGTGAGCTGACAGCAGCTACAGTTGGCAGCAGTTTACTTCACTGTCCATCAGGACACTCTGAAAGTCACAGAGAGTTGAGGTGGAGCAGCCAGAGGAATTTTGAGGGAAAACCAGAAAACATTGTCTCCATAAAATATGATCCAGTTTCACCAAAATCAGTGAAATAGTTGGTGGTGTGACTTTTAGTGCTGTAAAGCGTCACGAGATCGTACCCAGAGCACAAAGTTACATCGTGTGGGAACAGACAGACACAATTCACCTGATTTCAAGCCAATGCAGCATCAGCATGATTTAAAATCTGTTATTTCATGGTAGAAATGTTACACGATTGCTTAGAAAAACATGTGTTAAAAGACAAATAATGCTACTTAATGTCGCCTGTATTGATGTACAGGACACCTCGGATGAAAAAACGCCATTGACATCAGTGTTAAAACATGAAATTAGACATTTAACTGTGACTTACACAGCAGAGTTTTGACTCTTAGTGGCTCCAGACAAGAATGAATACTCCAAGCATAACCTCAATCACTCCTTCTATTAATAATAATAATTTCATTAAATCCCTTCTTCTAAATGTTGATGCTGCAGGCCAGTTGTGACGCTGATGGAGACGCTGTGCGGCCTCTGGGCATCCTGTGTTGTTGTTGTTGTTTTCATGCACACTCATACTTTCTTAGAGATTTTCGTCAAGGATATGAAGACGGTCTGGCATAAATTCTAGACGGGGGATACAAACAGACTGTTGCCGCAACTAACAGATGCTGCTGTTGATTTTTTTTTGTTCAAGTTGAACACTTCTCTGTCGAATAGAACAGTGCCAGATTGTTTTTGGTGTTGTTTTTCAGAGGGGAAAAGCCGTGCAGTACACATTGGGAAACCCTGAACCTGAGCTTGCATGATTCAACAAGTTTCTGTGTATGTGAGAAAGCAGTAACTTCTTCTCTTATTCAGATCAAAATACACTCAAAATAAACATAGATCAAATGCCGGCATAGGACACGCTCGCTCAGAGTGTAATGTGAGACCACGTTCCCTCCCCCAAATAATCTGAATCATTATGTTTTTTACACCACGTCTGTTTGTTTGCAGGATTTCAGAAATACGGATACTTCCGTTTGTACACCTCTATGTAGTACGCTGTGTATACTGTGTACTTCCTGGTCCAGTGTGCTTATTTCTGCAGGGTAGTGTCTCAATTCGAGTACAACCATCGTGAGATAATCACAACTTTTTGCCACTTCTTCTTCTTCTTCTTCACTGATTGCAGCTGCAACATTTGACCGCCCAAATATAAATATAAAACATAGTACAACATAACATTTGTACATTTTGGTATTCACCACAGCCACTTTAGCTTCAGCAGTACAGTTGTCATGAATGAATGTACCAGGCTGTTTGTTTCTGCTGTGAAGTTTTTAACATGGGGACTTACGGAGGTTAAAGTGGCCGTTCAAGAAGCTGCAGTTTCCGCACTTCAACAGCAACAGAGATTGCCGCTTGTTGTGAACGCAGTTATACACTCAAAAGTCTACGACTCAAAGTTTGGATGACATTTGGTGGACAGGAATACTTCGGCACAAGCATCGGACTACAATGTCAGTTGAACAATGACAGAGTTTAAAATATATTCGAAGCATATTACTGCTCTTCTTATCTTTATGTGACGTAGGGCTCCAATCCCAACCAACCACTAAACCTTTCTCTAAGCTGCTTTTCTATTTTAGGATTTCTCATTAAATTGGAGGTGAAGCTGTCTTTAATCTTACAGTATGCCTTTACTTTATAATCTAGCTCTTTTTATGATCAAACTCATTGTGCTGTCTGTAACTGATGAGCACTGGTTTGCTAATAAAAAATATTAGACCAAAAAAAAAAAACACTGTTATGGAGTGCCACTGATCCCCTTTCTTTGTTGGGATGATGATACTGTGTGTCCTAAAAGTCAGTTTGACTGAATAGTGGAGGGATGGAAGAGATGACTGAATGTTCCAGACCATGCTGCCCTCTGATTGGCTACTTTGTGTCAGTTGCTTCCATCATTTTATGTCCGCTGACTGTGGAGATTAGATGATGTAATTATTTTAGCCTGTAGTGGTGTGAGCTCTGATAAGACTCTCTGAAATGAAGCAGATTACAGTGAAAAACACATTTAGTAAAACATTAACATAGATTAGAAGGCAACTCTGAGATATTTTGTCTTTTAATGCAGTGCTGTGATGTGGAGTCAAACAATGGCAGCAGTATTGTAGACGATTTGATAATGCGTACTAATTAACACAAAGGCTCATCACTGTGTCATTATTGTCTCATTATCGTGCCGTTGTTGACGAAACACACTGAGTCACAGCTAACTCATTACACAGAGCAGGAAGTCGTTTTCTTGTTCACATCCCAAGTAGGGATGCATTAGAGATGATTATAGATTTTCATGGGATGATTAAAGTCTGAGGACGGTCTGAGTTTGAAGGTTTTACGATTGTAATCAATTTATTTATTTCACAATAATACGTTTATGTACAAAATCAGATGAGAGTCTTTGTTTGTTTGTTTTTTTGCAGTTTTTGTAAAAATGAAAGAAGGAAACCGAGAACATCTGTCACGCAGATGTTCTTCCCTTGTGGGGATTGCGTGCTGTTTTGGTGAGCATTCATTTATAAATGATGGCATGCTCCTTTCCCTGTTTTGTTGCTGTTGGTTTAGGTTGCACTCAAAGCCCTTAAGTCTTATCTCACCGCTACGTCATTGACTGTAAGTGACAGAAGCACTGAGTGTACTGTAGCCAAGTGTAAACCTACCATGACGTCAGCCGTTCTGAAGCCTCAAATCATTTTGGTTTTTGCAAAGCCAGAAGTGACCATATCTGGATGAGAGTGTGGAGCTAATTGGTGCAAGTTTGGCCTGCCTGGCCACAAGCATTCTCGTATTTGAGGTGTTAACATTTGAGGTAAGAAACAGGCAATGCAGTAACCAAATCATATTTAATCACCATTTGATGGTTTGATCTGAGTTTTGTGTCTGTTGTGTTGACGGACTCACTGAAAATGACTTGTCGATCACAAGGTAGCCCCACCCAAAAGTTTACCCTGCTATATCGTCTGTTTTTCTCTAAAATGTGACCATAATTTCCATAATAACTCTCTAGGAAACTGTCTAAAGTGAAGAATTTGGGTCATTTTCTCCTTAGCTTACATATAAACTGACTTTTTTTTCTGGTGACGTCACCCACATGTTTCTTAAGATTCATTTTGAAGCTTAAAATCTTGTCCATCTATCTTGCCAGTCCTTCCTCTGCTGCCTTCGGCTAATCCAAAAATGGGCAAAGACATGGATTATCGGTGGAGCTGAAGCCGGCTGAATGAAGCCTGGGTACTCGAACAAGCCTTCTGTAAAGGCGCGCACCTGTTGAGGCCAAAACTGTTTCTTGTACCAGGCTGCAAACATTTATTTCTGGACATTTTAATATGGGAGCTTATTAGCTTATTAGCTTACTAACTTGCTCTGTAGCCAGCCTCAAGTGGACGTTTGAGGAACTGCAGTTTTTGGCACTTCACAGTCACGGAGGTTGCTACTTGGTTTTAACCAACGGTGTTGCCCCCTGCTGACCATTAGGAAAAATTCAGGGGTTTTTTTAGACCCGGAAGCTCTGAAACACTAATTATACTGTCAACAACTGTAGCTGAGCCAGAACTGTGACGTCTTTAACTGCTGTTAATGAAATGAAATTGGTTAATCATTGCATTCCTATGCCAAAGTCTTACATCATGAGATTAGCAATTTAAGCCTGATTAGTCATAGAAATCCCAAATGTATCCCTTTTTTTGATTGTTTTCTGTTGCTCCACTTCACTTCACAGTGCGATTTAAGATTAACGTCACTTTATTTGTACGTGACGAGGTCTGAAAATAAAATACATGCCTCAGATCTTAACAATGCACCAACGTTTGTACTATTTTAAAGTACACGAGGGTTAAAATAGTCTTCCAAAGCTGCAGTGTGAGCGGAACTAATTATTCATTTCTCTGTGCCGATAAATCTGATTACACAATGACTCACGGCGCTGTTGGTAACTGAAGGGCTGAAGTTATAGAAGTTTGGGGTTGAATATCTCATTAAAAAGTGATTTCCACCCATTTTGGCCGGCGGCCATCTGTACTGGGTGCTTTAGTAGTCATTATCATTCATATCATATTTGCGGTAGGCAGGAAGCGCTTCACTCTCTGCTGCTTTTCTTCATCTAAGGCCCATTCTGCCACAGTTACAATTAACATTTCCACCCTGGTGGATGTTAAAGGGGAGACTCTGCATGCTGCTGTGACATCGGTGTCAAAGCATTACTGCAATGCTGTGCACAGTATTTGTGTTTCTTAAAAGCTGACTTTAACCTCATTTTGGTGCTAAATTGAATGCTACCCACAGAGCTTTGGTGAACAGGCGAATGTGTTTTCATCAGATCTATCAGAGAGTGTGTGTGTTTTTTTTAATGTTTGGCTTCTTAAATCGTGATAAGCTTGATCATTTTCTGCCTCTCTGCTGATTTGTCAGCTTGTCCTCTGATATCAACATCTGTGCAGGCTAAGGAAAGGCTTTCTTTCCATTCGTGAGAACAACATTTGCTGATAGCTGAAGGCTTTTTTTCTTTTACTTCCATCATAACATGTACAATAACGTGTCTGATTCTGTCTCTTCAATCTGACGGCGGACAATCCCTGCACACTCCTGGAGATTAAGAAAAGAGATGAAAACGACCACCTTATAAACACACAAAGGAACTAACCATGTATTTTCCTTTGAGTCCTTCATTGTCAATCAAGTGCTCACACAGCTTGTTTTCTATCTAGCCTGCTATTTGCAGGCAAGCTGCTCTTTTACACAACAAACAGAAACAGAATAGAAACCGTCTCAAATTATATTTTGGCACTCAGGTCTGAAAGTGGCCTCACAGCGACTGACAAAAGACTGAAGCTCACCCTGTCTTTATATAACAACTAAAGAGCGACTTCTCCCAAACATGTTGGTGTAATTTCACTGAAAGAGAAAGGAGAGGTTGGACTTCAATATCCACAGTTTAAGCGTTCAAGTAAAGGCAGCATTTATGTCTTTCAGATAAATATGAAGCTACAGCCAAGTTATGTTAACATGAAAACTGCCAGCATCGTTAAAACTCATGTATTAAAATTTGATATCTTGTTTCTTTAATCCATACAAAAAAACAAACAAGCTGCCTTTGAGCCCTACTTTTATTTAACAGGGACAGTGCACATTAATAAAACATTTCTGTAAATGTGCCAGAGTTAGCCAAGAGGCTATTTTTCATCTGTAGTCTCTGGACAGATGTTACAAAGTCACCCTAAAAACAGAATGTACAACGTTATCGAGATTGTGAATAAAAGCATGCAGAATAAATATAATAAACAATAAAATATTAGAAACCTCATTTAGGACACACTTATACTACTTAATGCATGCACAAAACAAAAAAAAATGAGGGATATTAATGTTGAAGTTGTTTTGGACTAACTGCATGCACAGTATAAAACACATAAATCAAGTCTGACACATGGAAAAATAAACCACACTAAACGACATGCATGTAGGTAACATGACATTTCTGTCGAAGTCACCAGTCGAACCAGTCTTAGCTGGCACATAATTATTCTTGTGTACCTCTCAGCAAGAAAACAAATATATTTATTTCCCATATTGTCATTGTTTCTTTCATATCACACCTCTTTCTTGTGTAGCCTCACCTCGAATTAGACACTGTGTAATTGCATTATTTGACCCATCTAGTAATGTAAGAACCACAGACAGTGTAAACATTGGCTGTCACCACAGGTTTCTGAAAGGCTGTATGTGAAGCTCCGGGAGTGATCGTTGGGGCACCTGAAGCAGGTTGAATGAAGCCTGGTTGCTCAAACAAGCCACCTGTAATGACAGAGACCTGTCAATCAAAGCGGTCACACTGTTAATTCTGCATAACTTTAAGCCTGAATATAATTTGAACAGGTGATTTATATATAAATTCACCCTCAGTACAGTTGTCATGAACGGTGAAATTAGCCATAGAGACCAAAACAGTTTTTTGTACCAGGCTGTAAACATTAAACATTTCTGCTGTGAAGTTGGACATTTGAACATGGGGACTTATGGAGACTGATTCACTTCTGTAGCCAGCCTCAAGTGGACGTTTGAGGAACTGCAGTTTTTGGCACTTCAGCATTGGCTAGATTTCACAGAGGTTACCGCATGGTTAAAAACCTGTTCATTGATTTTCAGTCACATCATCAGCTCCACAGTGAACCTGCTGAGTCTGCGTGACGATGTAGAAACTCCCGTAGGATCCGTGACACCAACTGTTTGACCCTCGGTGCTGTTGGGTACATTAACATCAACATCTCCCGTTTGCTTAGCGCCCATAGCTCTCGCTGCCCATCTGTCAGTTTGTTTATTTGTGAGGAAGGCGACGTAAAGAGTGAAGCGCAACCGGCCGTCTGTCATTTTGTGCCAACTCAGAGCTAAATATGAATAAAAATGTCGAGATGTAGATTGTCCTCTGACGGAAACAGCCTGCTCATCCGCCTCTGGAAGGAAGTGACTCAGATGACTAATTTCGCCTGCCATCCACCATTTTCAAAAGCCCTTTTTCTTTCCTTTCACTGTGATGGAAAAAAATATTTTTCATGCAGCAGAGGATTCTCAAGCAATTTTACGAGCCAGTAATTTAGCAGCACATCCTCGCATTATTTGCTCCGCTGTTGTCCACTCTGCTGCGTGGGTGTTTTAGCTGTCAGGTGTCTTTTTGATGAAGGAGCTGCAGAAAAGCCCGGGCGGAGAGAGAGAGAGAGAGAGAGCGAGAGAAGGGTATGGAAAGATCCCCATCAATCTTGCACGGCCAGACAGCCATATGCTTTCAAAAAACACCAGCCCCCTCAACAGCTTGTCCCCCCAAAAAGCTCACTGCATCAACCCAGCTGCAGCTGGAGACACTGTATGCCACGCTGCCTGAATCGACACTGTGATATCCTTTATAGTCGACTCTCAGCTGTCTTCCTGTCCTGTGTGTGAGGCTCTGTCATTTCATGCACATCAGTACACACACACACAAGTGTTAAACCAGCAGGAAAAACATTAGTATGTGCACCAATGTCCTCTTTGTGGCTCTGTAAAGATCTTCATTCTTCTGGAGGGTGTCATGATCTCCCCTGCAGGTTCATGCAGCTCTTAATAAGAGGAACTGAGTGGCACTCGTCTTCTTTTTTATCTGTGTGAATTCTTATTTCAGCTCATGAGCTTGAATTCTTAGCGTCTATTCCTTAAATGCTAATATGTCCCTAATGCATGTGCATACATTTGCCTCTCCTCACCTTGATCTATCACATGTTTATTCAGCCCGGTGTAAGTAGCTAACGCTGTCAAGAATTTCATATACGATCCTCAGTTGCTGTTTTGCTTCAGCTCTCCTGAGAAGCAGCTCATAACTTACTTCACACTTTACTGTCGGCTTCTGAAGTCATATGCCTGGTAGATATATTACGCAATCTCACATACTGATGTGAGTCGTGCTCTTGGCTATGACTCCTACAAAAATGGATGAGCTACCACCTGAGTATGAGCACACATAGGAGTTGAGATTGTGCCAATGTGGCCTGGCCATAGTCTGCAATATTGCATATTTAAACAGTTATACGTTACAGATCCAAAAGAAAGAAAGAGGTCAGTTTTGGCCATCAGACTGAGCCGAGTGTTACGATTTGGACCCAAAATGTAGAGAACATAGTTTATTAAACATTAAATTAAGAGAGATGTGGGTATTTGACAGGGAGAAAGCTGTCACCTTAACATTATTTGTAAAAAGTTCCAATGGCAATGCTATCAATCTATCTAAAACCTATACACGTCTGAAGAGAGTGATTCTTTTCTTAATAATTTTAATAAGGAGGATCATTTTTTAATTATTTAACTGCTACATTTTGAGCTTTGGGCAGTTGCCACTAAAATTTTAACACAAAAAGGCAGGTGGTGGTGGCTGGTGCCCCAGATGGAGTGGTGGTGGTGGCACTGGTGGCCGTCATCTTGGCAGTCCTGCCTCTGCCACCTCCCGGCTAATCTCAAAAATCAGCAAAGACGTGAATCATTAGAGGACCTGAGGCGGGTTGAAGGACGCCTGGGTGCTCAAACAAGCCATCTGTAACAGCATCCACCTGCCAATCAAAGCGATCACACTCTTAATTCTGCATAACCTTAAGCCTTAATATAATTTGAATGGGTGAGTTCTATATAAATTCACCCTCAGTACAGTTGTCATGAACGTGGAAATTATCTATAGAGACCAAAACTGTTTTTTGTACCAGGCTGTAAACATGTTTATTTCTGCTGTGAAGTTGGACATTTTAACATGGGGACTTATGGAGACTGACTCGTTTTGTAGCCAGCCTCAAGTGGACGTTTGATGAACTGCAGTTTTTGGCACTTCAACGTTCAGCTTCACTTCACAGCCACGGAGGTAGCCACTTAATAGAGGATACAGTAGAGAGCCCTGGAGAGACAAAAGCGAGGCACACTTTAAAAACTTGAATGAGTACTCAAGGGTAACACTGGTTAATCAGTAGACGCTGAAATGGTACAAGTGCTTAACCTAAAACTAACAAAAGGAGCAGGATAATCTGACATCAGAGCAGTGTCTTGACCAAGCTTTTATAGCAGGAGTGATTGCTAGATGAAAGCCAGGTTTGTCTCGTTACTGAGACCTGCACAGCCAGCCACATACTGCCAGGGAGATAAACCGAAAAACAAACAAACAGCAAAACAAGAATAAGCAAGACACAGAGCTCATATTTCTATTTCCAAGTCAGCTCATTCCCTTTTTGTCTCTGCCGCTCTCTGTTTTTTTGTTTTCTCATCAGAGCTGCCAGATCGGCTGCCACCTCGGATCTCAGATCTGGCAATTGAAGCTATTAACAAGGGGGCAATAATGAAAAACTGTCACAAACTGAAGAGAACAAGTCTGTTTCTGTGATAACAGTTTCCACATTTGACAAGCATCAAACAAATATATACACTTTGTACTGTTTGGCTGCTCCAAGTGAAGCAGATTGAGCACGACAGCACTCAGCGTGTACTGTATGTTGGCAGAGCGAGTGGCTTACAGCCTTTTACCAGATTCCATTAGTGTGTTAGAAAGACAGATTAATTAGGACCACCCGAGTGGAGTTATTTCACATACACAGTTAATTAAACACCATTTCAATTAACCTGCTATTTAACAGTGCTCGCACACACATTTAACAAGTTTTTAGTTGAGTCCTTTCGCCCTCAGGTCGAGAGAACAAACCTACAGTGATGACAGGGTATTCAGATTCTCAGTGTTTGTGTTGTTCTGTCAAAAGGTTAAAAGTCTTAAACCAAAAATATTTCAAATCTGGATGAACACAAATGCAGAAATACTCAATTCCTTTATTTAAGTACAAGTACTGCATTCAAAATGAATATCATCTGTTTGTAGGACCGTAGTATCAAAACTAAAATGTCTCCTTTGCACCAATCTGTGAAATTAGCTACAGAGACCAAAACTGTTTTTTGTACCAGGCTGTAAACATTTCTGCTGTGAAGTTGGACATTTTAACATGGGGACATGGAGACTGACTTGTTTTGTAGCCAGCCTCGAGTGGACGTTTGAAGAACTGCAGTTTTTGGCACTTCTGCATTGGCTTCACTTCAAATGCTGGCTGAGCAAAGCGAGGCACATTGGAAAAACTTGTGTTTCAACATCAAAAACATATGTTAGAACGTTGATTAACACAGATAAATCAGTAAAATGCTGACTGTTTTGCAGCCAGCCTCAAGTGGACGTTCAAAGAACTGCAGTTTTTGGCACTTCTGTGTTGATTTCATTTCACAGCCACGGAGGATGACAACAATTAAAATATGTAACCTATTTTCTTGTGGTAGAAGCACATAAACTAAACTGATCGTTCTGCTTCTCCTGGTGAGATTTGAAGTCACATAGAGAACAGACCGAATCAGCATTGCGGCCTCGACGTTGCAGAGACGTGCCCAGTGGGGTTCTGGCATAAATGTTACATAGAAAACCTTTAAGTACTGTATCTAAATAAATGTACACGTCATGTCATGTTGCAGATTTGACTGTGTGTAATGTGAATGAGTGCATTTCCTACTCAGATTTCAGACACAAGATGATGTAATGCTTCCAGAGAAATGCATCGATGAGGCTTGTACTTTACTTTAGTATTACTTACTGTCTGCTGAAGCTACGACTATGAGCTGAGTGAAAAGGCCACTATGCAGCCTGCAGTTTACAGTGTGTGTGAGAGAAAAGTGATCAGAGTGATAGTGACTTCCACCATGATAAAACTGGGTCAATGTAACCCCCACCCCCCTCCACCACAGGCAAGGCTGAAAAAGGAAAAAAAAAAAAGAGAGAGAGAGAGATGAGGATGTCATCACCAGAGTCTGTGCGTGGATATAAGCATGGGGACGCTGGAGCGTGGTTGGCTTTCTCCATGGGTCGGTATCTGTGTTGTGTTGGGGACTGAAGGCATACAAAGATTATTTTTGACATGTTCCTTCCTCCCTTGTAGTCTGTGCTTCACAGTGTCACGTTATAATCTGTCCCTCTGTATTAATTTTATACCCACTTTGTTCTGTCCTCCCCAAGTCCTCCTTTAAACTTTATGATCCTCCACTCCCTGAGAGATTCAAATAAAAATCCACCTTAATAAACACTGTTTAAAAACAACTATACGTGATGTACGATGCAATTACAGGCTAGTTTGTTGTTAGGTGGCCAAATCGTAGCATCGGTGCATCTCCACCTTCATCTATTAAGGAGTTTAATAGGTTGTTTTATCTGCATTTATATAAAACATTCTCACTTACCTCCCCCTGGTATCTAGCCATACAGATAAATTGTGTTTTGTTTGTCCGGATTTGGAGATATATTTCTGCCTCAATCACTGTGCAATGGAGGTGGAGACTCTGTTCAATATAACTTCGGTAGAAACTAAAATGAATCACTGTGAGGTCTTTGGAGAGTTGCTGTTGAATGCTTTAAAGGTAATTTTGTGCATTGCTGTGAGGAAACTACTCACCTCTATTTTGGGTGATGGCAGAAATGATGGATCTCTCGAATCTGTGACAAATAAATTATTTGCATGGCTCAGTATAACCAAGAGTGCATGAAAAAAATAGCGTCAACTTGAAAAATAAGACTAGGAGTCTCTGGCCATCTCATGCACCTCAAAGTGCTTCACAGAGCAAAAAATATAGACATAAATAGACATCAATGAATAGAACTTTGCTTAAATAGATAATTCATGAATAAATGGCCGTACAATGATAAAATGTCATAATAAATAAAGCCAATAAGAAAAAAAGAGAATAAAGGGTTTAACTTTTAATTCAACAAGACGTAAAAATTAGGACAAGGCTTCAAAGTTCAGCAGTAAATGACGAGGTACCTTAAATAAAAGACTAAAAAGATCTGTCTTGAGTTATCATTTATCATTAATTTAAAAATATCCAATAGTTTGTGTGTCAGCATACTAACATTTGTACTAAACACAGCAGAGCTGAGGCTGATGAGAGGTTTTTTTCACTAGCAAGGACCAACAACATCAACAAGATATGTTTAAATTATTCATCACCCAAACAAAAGATTACGAATGAGTCGTGAACTCTGAGCACTCCTTCCAATTAGGACCCTGTGGAGAGTAGAAAGAAATGGGGGTGGGTGGGAAGAAGAGCAAAAGAGGACAAGAAGGTTAGGTTAAGTCGCACGTTGAGGTGTGATCGTGCTCCTGAAACCAAAGTACTGGACAATAACATGGATTACAGTTCATCCTAGGGGAACATAGATGTCTCCAATCACTGTCGAGATCTTCCTCATGGGGGACCCTGAACTCTTGTTTAAATGTCATGGCATACAGCCGTGTTTCTATCATAGGGGCCTTTCTGTAATCCAAACCGACCCTTTAGATTTACATTTTCCCTGATCTAAACCCGTCTACTGGGACTTCTCTCGCTCACCTTCAAACGGACCTCCGTACTTTGGCGGCCTCAGCTCGTGCTTTGGGATTGTAATGCTAACATTAGCATGTTAACCACCCTCCCAGCTGATCCGGCCCCTGCAGCCAAAAAAAAAAAAAAGTAAATTAAAGTACTTCATCAAACAAACAACTCCTGGGTGACCTGAACATCTCGGATTGATTGTATTTAACAGTGTGTGTGTATCAGAGGGCGGATTCTCACTTTAACCACAATAATTCTTCATCTTAACGTTTGAGGGCGGCCTTATAATGAATGTACGAATGATTACGAACACTTCAAGTCCTGCAGTAGCTGTACCAATCTGTTATTAGTAGCATTAATCATAAAGGCACCTTAATGATACAAAGGAATCTTATATATGTGTACTTTATTACAAATTGCATATTTATAAGATACAGTACCTTAATCTCTTTATGCTATAAACTTTTCTCTCCAGATGAGTTGTATCCTTGTGTACGTGGTGACCTTCTGTTTATACCATGTCCTGGACAAATGCTCGTTTCGAATTGGCCCAAAGGATTAGGTTAATTTGGTTTATTCCAAAAAGGCTACATGGCTCTCCAGCATTAAAAACAGACTCTAAAGTGAAGAATCCCACCGAGGTGTTAGATCATTTTGATAGTCATCGTGTTGTTTTCTGTGTCGAAGCAGAATGCAAGATAGTTTCTGTCCTTTTTTAAGAAGTAGGCATCATTATACAGAGCCCGAAAAAGCTAATTTACCATGACTTACCATGCCTCGACTTGGTTTATTAATGCCACTCATTTGATGTGTGACTGAGCTTTTAAAAAGCCTCACTGCCATCAGGATTAACTGGGATTATTTGCTGCAGCAAACAGCAAACAGCAGATACACAGTACATTTCTGGATTTTAAATTTTATACCCTAATTACTTGCAGACAGTTTACATTCGAATGCAAAAACTCTTGAGCATTAATTGTCCGGGAAAGTGGCCATGGTATAAGCAGGTCGCAGACTGCGATGTACATGTTTAAATGGGCGTTAACCATTAAAATGAAACATGCACATCAGTGGGTATTCTCTTTATTCTAATGCCTCCTTTCATTTGCAGAAAGTATGAAAGGAAATGTGTGTTAATGGTCACACTGAGATGCAACATTGTTGGTTGTTGGTTTGTATTTGTTCTTCAGAGACACCAAACTATTGCTGTCTATGTGTTTCCTTGTTTAAAATGTAACTATGTCAGTAGAAAAAACAGAACTAGTATAAATGTTTAACAATCTTGCATCTGCATGTACTGTTTGTGTCTAAACTGCCCCACATTTTTTCCTGTGTTTGTGAAATTACAGCATTTTTCTGACTACTCTCTTTCTGTCTCTCTCAGCTTTGCATAAACCCAGATGCCTCCCCTTCCTCTTGATGAGCGCATAGTGGTCATTCAGCGCCCTAAAAACTTAGTCCTATGCGAGGCCTCCCCGCAAACCATCCCACAGCACTCCTCTCAAATATCAGCCTCTTCCAATGGACATGTCGCTCACCCTCCTCATCAGTCCCATTTCTATTCACCCTCCTGTAAATCTCTGACTTTGGAATGCAAGCGCAGATCATCCCGTGTGCAGAAATTCAAGGGCGACCAGCCCGTCATCCCAGCGGGCGTCAGTCACATCCCTAGCCACTGCCACAGTAATGGCACAGTAACTCTTGGCCCACGGCTTCCCTCTCACACACATACTATCGATATAAGGCTCTCGGTTGACAAAGGAGGACGGGGAGGTGGATTGAGCAACTCGTTAGGGCGTAGCGGAAGTGTAAAAGGTGGCAAGGGGAAATGTGCCTCTTCACAGCTGGATCAAGGACAAGGTGAGAGGAAAACTGGAACTGCAGGGAGGCCAGGTGGAGCCGAACACAAGTCGCAGCGAAGTCGCCATAGTCAGCTGTCAACTTCACCCGGAGGCGTCCTACAGTTCGTCCCCGCTCAGGCGCAGCAGCATAAGTTCAGGAGTGAAAAAGAAAAGGAGAACGGCAGTTTTCTTAACAGGAGCGAGCGTGAAGTTCCCTCTCTAGGTCACAAGAAAAATTCCAAACTGGGAACTGTCCATCAAAGCCATAATAGTCACAGTCTGCCCTACCACCACAACTCCGTCCCCGTGCCCCATGCTGCCATCCTAAACTCCAACTATTCCTCATCCCCTCCCTCCCAACCCACCCATGTCCCAGTCTCGTTTCGGCAACTCAGCCAGCCGCACCCGTCCCACATCCGGGATCTCCACCCTCACATTCTGCATGCTCTACCCTTATCCTCTTGCTCCTCCCAAGCCGGAGGCTTCCCCAGTCCTGACCACACCTGCACCATCGACTGCACCCACCCGTTCAGTTGCGGCTGCTGGAGGTTGGTGAGATGCAGAGGATATAAGGGGCACTCTGCGAGCTGCCAAGGAGGTGGAGGAAGCACTTCCACCTCGTTTTCCTGTGTTCACAATGTCGGAGCAGTGAAGAGAGGAAGCAAAGAAATGGGCCTGAGAAATCTGGGTGGGTGTCTCTCCACCGCCTCCACCTCCAACACCTCTTCTTCCAACAGCACTGTGTCTGACTGCCGAGCAAACCTGTTCAAACCTCTTCCCTGTGCCTCCTGCTCTGGTGAAGCCGGAAACTTCGAGAGTCCCGCTATCCTTCGCAAAAAACTGGTAGGGGGATGCCTACCCTGTACCCCGCTGTCCTCCTCGGCCCCTCTGCGGGCGATACAGAGCTGCGTCACGGGATGCAACCCCAAAGCCTCTCAGACAGGCAGCTCTACCTGCAGCTACTGCAGCAGCGACCCCATAGTGGTGACATTCAACCCTCGCCGAGGCAAACCCCCAGGAAGAGGCATCGGAGCAGCTCATCAGATGGGGATGTTTCAAGCTGACGATGATGACTACAGCGTGCGTACTATCTGGCCTGAAGAACTGGCCAAGAAGATGACCCATTCAAAAGCCCAAAAGAATCACTGCGGCGGTGTCGGGAAGACCTGTGCAGGCCAGGTCCAAAATGGCAGTAACGGATCAGGCCTTGTCCTGCTGGACTGTCAAAACCTCCAGGAATACTCGCACTCTCAGCTAACAGACCATGCTGGCCGACGGCGGCTTCAGCAGGGGAAAATGGCTGCCCTCGATTTCATGGGGTACAGGTCGAGATCTGGGTACGACGAAGGCCGTAATTCGCTAAAAAGGCTCTTGAATAAAACCAAAGACGGAGGAATGGGCGATTGTCTCGAGCAGGACGGAGACGCAGCATATCCACGTTCCCCCTCTCCCCGCTCTGCCTCCCCGCCATCACCTGTGTCCTTTTCCCCTCCACCATCCGCCCCGAGCACACTCATCAAACCCAAACCTTGGCAGAGGGACAGGGAGGGAGGACACTCTCTGCCGACGGCTCAGTCACTTCACCTGGCCCTCAACTCCCTGAACAGAGAGCAAGATGAGGAGAACAGCAGAAGTAAGAGCAGCTTACAATTCACCTGTGCCCAAGTGGTAAAATCCGTATAATTTTCCACTGAAATCATGAATGCCATCGTGCAGTAATTTTAAACCCTTTATCGAAAGCAACAAAAGATCCCTGTGGTTAGTTTCCAAATTAAACTGTTGTTCCCTTTTGGGACTGCAGCCTGTGTCTGTTTTTGGCATACGCTGTCATGATTCGGAGCTTGTTCGCCCGTGAAGTGTTAAATAATTTTGTGGTTTGAACAGATGCACACACATTTGGGAACATCCAGCTTCTCTGGATCTCAGCGAGCAAGTTCTAAAATAATCAAAGTGCTAATGGCCAGACATCTTTTACAGCCGATAAATACTGCTAATTAGCTTTAACTAATACAGTGATTTCATTGGTGATTTAGTTACTTCAAGGTCTGTTTGGTTCTTGTAATTTCTTGCTCTGTGGCCGCAGATAACTTCTTCTCACACGACTTTCTCTGTCTCGTCTTCTTCCAGTGCATCTTTCTCTGCCGCTCTCCTCTTCGTTGCCGGCCTCTCTGTCCGATGAGAGTGTGATGACACCCGATGCGGAGAACGCCGTCGTCAGTCCCATCCTGCCCTTCCTGTTTCTGGGGAACGAGAGAGACGCCCAAGACCTGGACCTACTGCTGCGCCTCAACATCGGCTACGTGGTTAACGTGACCACACACCTGCCGCTCTACCACGTCAACTCTGGACTGCGCTACAAAAGGCTGCCAGCCACTGACAACAGCAAGCAAAACCTTCGGCAGTACTTTGAGGAGGTTTTTGAGTTCATCGGTGAGAGTCTGGCCTCAGATATATTGTTGAATTTGTGAGCACCGACTGTTGTAGAGAAGTGAAGTACGGTGTTGGGGGAGTAATGCATTGTGAATAAGTCTGCCTCCTGCATAAACTGCCATAATGGTAGCACTTTGAGATATTAATATTTTCTGAGGTGGTAGGAGCTCAGGACTAGAGTGCTTTGTGCACTTACTGAGGCTAAGGTGATATTCAGACCAAATCAGACGTTGCAATGACTTACCATAGGGTTGTGCGATGGTGTCAGGTTTATTTGTGCTGAACAAAATCATTGTGAAACAATCAGGAAATAATTATTTTGCTGATTAACCGGCTATATCGAGGCCGGTGCTCCTTCACTGTCATTCACTCTCTATGTCGCTTGACCACTCTCTTTCTCAAACCATCAGACACAAATTAAACTTCTTTGTGTCACTATTTTGCAACGTAAATTGTGAGTCAGACACGGATTTAGAAGCTGGGTACATGAAATAAACAAAGCCAGACCACAACAGGTAGAGTATCAGACTTGAGTCCATGAATCCACCTGGATAATCTCAGTTTTAGTCACATTTCAGACTGACTGTGGAGGGTTTGATCTGATTTGGCACCACAGCATTGCATCAGGTTGTGTTTCTCCAAAAGTTGAATCTGCCACAACTTCTCAGTTTTCTTCGGACACCCCCTGCAGCCTGCCACAGCCAAAACGCACTACCCCTACTCAAATTAATCTGTTTGCCGCAGTGCCACTCTGAATCTGGCCTGTGGTAGCTGTCTATGGTCAGTAAATACTGTACCTTCAAACTGTTTTTACAAGTTTCGAGTTCAGAGTGACGTTTGGAGGCTTTTGAATTAAAAGCCAAATTAAACAGAGTAATGAAACTAACTTTATCACCGTTTTTACTTAAGTAACTCGCCCAACATTTTCCACTAATTAGTAGCTGTAACTGTGACTCGGTAAAGAGCTTTTTCTGTGATGACATCTGCTCAAGAAAGAGAAATAATGCATTGAACAGCTTTTATATCAACAGTTATTATTTCATTCCAAAGCCGTGGCACTGACTGTCTCAGAAGATAAATTTTGATCCCACTCGTGCCGCCTACGCCGTGGTAAAAAAAAAAAAAGGGACTCACTATTCAGACAAGTTTCTTTAAGGACAGGCTAAACTTTTGTTTTGTGGTTGTCATAAAAGGATTATGTTGAATTTGTAGTTTAAAAGACAGATTATGTTTTAAGGAGTCTTGAATGAAAGCAGGAACATTTAGGATGTAATGATACCTGTCACAGGTACTTTGGTCTTAAGTAATGGGATGATACTATATTACTGTATTAAGCCAGTTTTTCTTGAATTTAGCAAAAGGACTTCATCTGTTTTGTTGCTCTCATCCACAGAGGAGGCATATCAGAGTGGACAGGGAGTGTTGGTACACTGCCAGGCAGGCGTGTCTCGTTCTGCAACCGTCGTCATCGCCTACCTTATGAAGCACACCCTCATGACAATGACAGATGCCTACAAATACGTGCGGAGCCGTCGTCCGGTGGTGTCGCCGAATCTAAACTTCATGGGCCAACTTTTGGAGTTTGAGAGGGACCTCAACTCCGGGGTGACTCCTCGTATCCTGATGCCCAAACTTAACGGCGTGGAGACGCAGGTGTAAGAAAAGATCAGGGGTCAGGAGCGTTATGTTTACCGCAGGTCGAGATGAAACTAGATTAAAGTGGCATTAATGAGAGTCGAAGAAGTGCAGCACATTTTAGAAGAGAGACACGATGAGGAATATTACAAGTGGAAAATTTGTGCACTTTTAATACTGTGAACCATGGGACAAAAGACTGAATGCTTCATTTGTTCAGTGGTAACTCTTAAATAACACGATCATCATCCAGTATACTGTTTATAAGATAATGTGCCAATATTTTGTATAGACCTAACATCACTCTCAGACGTTTCTTTTATTCTTTTTGTTCCCGTTGTTTACATTCACAGTGACTCTGTTGCCATTACTCATAAATGCATGCAGAACGGGAACGCAGACATGGAATGGGTTCGCTGGCAATGTCCGACTTCATCCACAATGTTTCCAACCACATGTAGCAACACACAGGTTATTACAACGCACTTTACTTCCCATGCATCTGTTTTATTATCACCAACTGAACTGTCACTCAGACCTCAGTCACTGTTTTTGTATGTGATCATGTCTATTTGTTGTTGTTTCTTTGGGAGCGCAATAGAGCGGCAGTATGGACCTGGGAGGTAGCATTGAGTAGCATTAACCTAACAAACTTATCACAAAGGGGAAAACAGCTCATGGAAATGTGTAAGAATGGTTTTTATTTCAGTGTAGCGGCCTGTGTATGAGCACAGAAAAGTACTGCAGGTCTGAAATAATGCAAGTAAGTTCAAGGGGCAATATGTAATTCCTGGCCAAATGCTCGAAACAGTTCGACACACGTAATAAACATAGACAGTATAAATCATAGGATTTCATACCCATAACAGGTTTGTGAAGAGCAGTCCTGTCTCTGCCGCCTTCTGGCTAATCTAAAAATCGGCAAAGACGCGAATCATCTGCAGACCTGAGTGCTCAAACTATCTGTAACAGCATCTACCTGTTAAAACTACTCAAAGCAAACAGGTGAACAGCCTCTGTCACTGGCCTAAACTTACATATTGCCTCTTTAATGTGTCTGAATGAAAGCTGCATGTTCATATGCAGGTTTATACACTAAAATAAGATCTTTATAAACACATTTACAGCAGAACTGAAACCACAACTCAACAGTCAGATATTTTTTTATGCAGAATATGATTTACAGTATATTTGACTGGAGATGTTCGGGTTAGGTGGCGGGTGTTATCCTGCTGTAATAATGTGCTTTAAAAACAACAGACCTTCTCCAACTGTGTACTATTTATTTTACAGTTAATTCATAAGAGATTATTTTTTATTGATTTTATATGATGTAAAAAAAAAAGAAAAAAAAACTGTTCTTGTTTGGTGTTCAGCATGAAACAGTCCTGTTACGGTGCACGGACAGATACTTCCTCAAATTTAAATAGCACATTTCTGTTCTTGAAGACGACACAGTGGCAACATCCTGCTTAACTCATCTGGTCCCAAACTATTTATTATGTATTTATGGTGACATGACTGTGTGAAACTATAAGCTTTTATTTTGTAATTTTGAATGGCTTCTCTTATTTTGACATCCTGTGGAAGTGATATTTCCCACAGTACCCAAAAGTACCAATTTGACTCAGACTCCTAAAGCCAAATCTACTTTATACTTAGTTATTTTTATACCTTTGTGAAGGTGAGATGAGACGGTGATGTCGTAGCTGATTAGTTGTTCTTTTTTTGCCTTAATTTCCTCAACTGTGTCCTCATGACTATGCATTATTTTTATTATGAAGGCTTCGGTTTAATTAGATAAGGTGACTTGATTCACTGTGAACTTAGCTAAGGTCCAGACGGTTAGTTGTAGGTCGTGTTCAGTCAAGAAACATCACTCCACATAGGAAGATATGAAGGGACAAGTGGCTCATAAATCAGTTATAAGTATAAAGACAGTGCAGACACCCTTGTGTGCGGTGCAGCTCATAAATTTGGGGCTATAAACAGCATGTTTATTTTTAGTTTATTTCACTTGCAGGCTTTTCAAAGCACCCTGTTAAGACTCAGTATTATATCAGTAAATTAACTTTCATGGAAGGATTAGAGAAGTTTTCTAATCTGTTAGCTAATGATGAGAATTATTTTGCACATTTTCTAAAGTAATTTATGATATAAGCATCAACTGTGTCAAATATTCCTTTATGCAAGAGTCTTATTGTTTTATTTGTTTGTCTGACAGGGATATCCAGGCACTCTGATAGCCCGGGGATTTGGCACACATCTCTTATTGATTAAAGATCATTTGACACACATTAGGTTAAAGCTTGTGTCTGACAAAATCCAAACAAATCAGAAGAAGATGTGACTGAATATAAACTTCCAAGCTTGGTTGCTGTTTCTTTTTAATTCTCGTTATATTTTAACCAAACTCCAGTCGCCCCCTTTTCCAGATTTTAACCTGTGATTCTGTTACAAGTTTCTACAACCAGAATGCCTTCGGTTTAGCCTTGTGTAGTTTGGTCCTCCGGCTGTTGTCATTATCAGTATGACTTTGTAAAATCATTCAGCTTGTCGGGTTTATTTTCTGGCTAAGTGACTTTGATATAGGCTATATATTTTTCTACAGTTCTTCATCTTGTTATGTATGCACATGTACTGTAAGTGTGTATTTACAGATTTTTACATGACTCTTTCTTTTCTATGAAAGGCCGTCAGGGCAGAATGACATCTTCCAATCTTCCGCAGTGACAATAAGGATTTATAGCCGTGTTTTGTGTTGCAGTATTACAGTTATCAGACCTCAGTAAACGTGGGTCAACATACCTGTATTAGTGTTTGATCTGGCCTTGTTCATTCAGCTGGAGAGACCTCCACCAGACATGCTGTTCACACTCCTCTCGTCTCTCCAAGCTCAGCTCTGCTCACAGTAGGTGCAGTATTAACCTGAAATTGAAGAGGGCCTGTTGCTATTGCTCCTTGATTTTTATATTGACTTTATATGCAAAGTGGCTGTTGAAGCAGTTTTCTTTAATTCCACGCTGTATGGACTTGCTGTGCAGTTGTCACCTCAGAGACACGTCAAAGGAAAGTGAAACTTTTGATTCATATAAACTGGAGGGCCGGTGTCTCTGTGAGTGTACAGATCTTCTGTTGAAAAGAGGAAAGTTGTGACTGTATGTATGATAACTTTGTATATCCGTGCATTGCTTATTTGTGGGAATTTAATTATTTGTATTTTATTGCTCATTTGTGTTATTCCCTTGTACCAAATATTGAATTTAAGGACATTGATTCAATCATTTAGCAATGATGATGATGCAATTATTGAAGAAGAAGAAAAAAAAAAGCAGATCACCTCCTTCCTTCCTGACGGGGGTAAGAACTCTTCAGGTATGACTATCATAGTAATGCTGTGCTGTTTCACCTTGTTGTCCCGCCTCCTCCTCCTCCAGAGACCCAAAAAACTCATGTTATCTAACCTGTGATGCTCTTCTGTCGCCCTCTTCCTTTTCATAATGGATTGTTTCTCTTAAGCAAATGTAATATTTTCATATTGTAGTAACTGGTCCTTGTATTTAGACAATGTTTTTACCTTCATGCACTGTGACTAATACAATGCTGCTATATCACAAAGACCTTTCTTTTGTAAGTCACATTTTAGCCGATGCAAAGTGGTGAATATCGCTAAAGGTGACTGGGCTTGAATACAAAGCCCCCTTCCCTTGCTTACATTGTTCCAATTCAATCCAGGCTTCATCGGGCTGCCGCTGTGCAGTGCATTAATCTCAGAGTGACTGTGTGCACAACTGTAGGATCTATACCTGTTGGTCTTCCTCTACGAGCATGATAGAAAGACAAAAGAGACAGTAACATGTAGCAGTAAAATATTTCTAAAGGCTGATCTCATCGTTCGCTGTGGTTCAATAAAACTGTGACGCTTTTACTGTGTTAACTTCTGCAGATATGGTTTCATGCATGACTTAAGTTACAGTATGTGAGAAAAAAAACGTCCAAACATATGACACCAATCTAGACTTAAAAACTACTTAAAAACAGCTGTTATATCAATAATCCTTTAACAAGATGCATATTTGTATCACATGTTATTGTGATACAAATATGTTGTGTTGACACGTGCAGCATATCGAGATTTACCTCAACTTTTAATCCATAATTTGGGTTAAATCAAACACATCCATGACATAATTAAACACATAATTAAACACAGATTTTAAAATAAGGCACGAGGCTCGAGGCATGTCAATGTTGGCCGGTAGGTTAGACCACATCCTGACTGAAATATCTCAACTAATATTGGATGGATTCATGACATTGCACACACGTTCATGGTTCCCAGATGATGTATCCTACTAACTTTGATGATGATATGCAGTCTTTAGCCTGTAGCAACACTGTAAGGTTGGCATTGGATGGGTCGCCATAAATTTTGGTTACCATTAAAATTTGGTTCAGACATTCATGGTCCCAGAGGATCTGCAGGTCTAAATTTCTGTTCATCCTTTTTGTTGATTCATGACCAACTACCTGCAAAAATAATGACAACAAGAGCCTCAGCTCTACTTTGTGTTCAGTACGAATTCACAAATGTTTGGCTCAAAGCATCCCTGTACTTCTCAAATTCACAAATGTTTGGCTCAAAGCATCCCTGTACTTCTCAAAAACGTGATTTTAACATCATTGTGATACAAATTTGCACATTTAAACGCACATTCACATCTTACATGTGATTCAGTTGCAAAATTTCAGTTGATTTCAGCTCTATATACAATAAAACTGCAGTAACAGTAAGCAACAATCTGCCAGGAGTCTCTAGTGCGAGTGGAGAAAAGTATTTAAATTCAGTATCGCCTATATACAGTATATGTAACTGATCTCATGTTATGATGTGACGTCAAGTACTTTTACAGTAGAATTGATAGACAAAATTAACAATGAATGACAATAATACCGATTACAATGTCAGTACTGCAGACAAAGTTATTTAAACACACATTCGTAGACTAGCGAACGATAAAGTAGGGGCATTTCATATAGTTTGCAGTTAGGGTGCCTGAAGTTAAAGCTGTTTTTAGAATATGTTTGGACCTGATTTAATTTGCCTCTTTATATAAAATATATTCTTAGTGTACATGGGCTTTCGGTGCTTATTTAAACTTTGAGAATCTTGTGTAGATCTCAGACTTTAAAAGGCCAAAAAAATAAAAAATAAAAAAACTTAAAAGCATCTACAGTATAAATCATCTTGTAGCACAAAATAATATGCAAAAAGTCAAGTGGAGTTCTGTTTGAAATACGCTTCAAAGAACTCGTAGCTAGCAAAGTCAGCCAGTGTCAAGATTATTATCTCAAATATTCACATGAAGTTTAAAGTTTCGAAAGTTACTAGCACGAAAGGTTCAGACAGCAGCGTCTACCCCGTGTGTGGAGATTAATCATTGCTTTAGATGTGACTTTACTTTGTTGGCATGATGTCAGACTCTGCATAAAGAGGTCTGAAATCTTTCTCTAGACAGTGGCTGCTCTGCGTGAGTGACAAACTCATTTTCTCTTCCATTTTTTTATTTGATTAGCAGCAGCAGCTCTGACAGATCTGGTTCCTGTGTTGGTGACATGACTTGAAGATTTCCCATCAAGTGATTTAATTGCTGTCTTGTCTTTCTCTTTTGTTGGTTATAGATGAAATATGTTACCCGAATAGCATCCTCAAGTGTGCAGTACAAAAACCTGATGGCTGGATTGTTGTTATTGAAGTTGTTCTTCATGTTAATTTCTAGTTAACACACTGGAACTGGCTCTTTTAATTAAAAAGATCTGTTGTTTTATCTGTATCTGTTGTTTTAATTTGCTGCGATCACACTCACTCTCTCACTGGCCAGCCGACCACCAGCACTCTGTGAATGAAGTCGGGAGTGTCTATTTGGAAAGTATTGAGCAGTTACGTTACCGTCGATACAAACGGCCAATTGCAATTGATGATTCAGATGGTCACCCCCCGCCCAGATCTGCTTTGTTCATCTTTACATAAGAGCTGGTTTCAGGATCCACAGCTGTGTGTGAGCGCCCGGAGGGCAGATCAATCAGTGAGAGAGGTTAACACAAATTTACTGTCTGCCTGGCAATAACACAAAGTACTGTACTGACTGTACTGTACTGTACAGATAAGATAAGATAGACTTTTTGGATTAATCCCACACATAGACAGTACAAACCATGGATGTCGCATCCATGATGTCACCCACAGGTTTCTGAAGAGCTGTTGTGAAGTGTGGTGGCTTTGGTTGCCGCCACATCTCAGCAGTCCTGCCTTCATGGCTGTGGTTGCTCAAACAAGCCACCTGTAATGGCACCCACCTGTCAATCAAAGCCTCTTAATTCTGTTTATATAATTTGAACAGGTGAGTTCTATATAAAAATTCATGGTGGCTTATGGAGACTGACTCATTCTGTAGCCAACACGTCGTCGTGTTAAATCATAAAGTCGAAAGCCCCAAATGGGTGGAAATGAAAATCATTTATCATCTTTGTTTCAACATTTATTGACTTCAACCTCGAGGCGGACAACTGCATTATCTGCTGCATGGATTCAAATAAAAACATCAACAATGTGTCGACCAGGTTTTATTAGAAAGAGCAGTTTGATAAACTGACTAAAGGTAACTTTAAAAATCAAACTTTCTTGTCACTAAAATGCATCACAGACTGAAACTTCAACTGTATTTTGAATCAAGTAAAAAAAATCTCAGGCTGCTTCTCTGCTTTGAGGTCTCCAGACTTGAAGGCTCCTGTGTGGCACAACAGTAATTAACTTCAGCTTAATTAAGGATTGTTAATTAAGTAAAAATAGATGTATTAAAAGTTAATTAATTGTCATATTTATAGCATGGTAGATAATTAAACATACAAACTATGTTCTTTGCTTAAAAAATAAACATTTTTATCATCTTTTTTTCTCACAGCTCATGTGTGAGTCTTTTTATCATGTGACTAACCGTGACGTTATTATCGTTATTGAAGCGTATAATTAAGTGACTTATCTTCCGGGTGGCATGCACCCGCTCTAATTACAACAGAGTACAACCTGCAGAGATGAAACAGGAACTCTCGAGGACCATCTGGTGAGCGTTTTAGATACGGCCCTTCCAGTCATGTACTGGTTTGTACCTGCTGTCACTGTTTTTCAGAGTTTGTGCCAGGACAAAAAAATAATTACACGCAATGTTGCCAAGTCTGTCCTAAATTAAAATGTGGGTTAAAACTGTAGATGAGTTTGTGATATTAAAAAAAACATCCTGGGAGAAATTATAATTATTTAGTGTGCTCTTATCCCATTTAGAAACAGAGATACAGAAGTTGGTTTATGACACAATAAAGATGTTTTTAATTTAATCTATTAATCTATTTGTCAATAACTATAATTCTTTCTTCAATGCATACACAAATGATACATTAATAGGAGAGGAATGCTTAATAACGCAGTGTAGCATTCAAAATAGTTGAATTAATGTATTGAATCAATTTTTAGAAACGTAAGATTTAGCTTTTCATTTTGTTTTTGTTTACAACTCTATTGACATGTTATTATACATGATTACAGCTCTGTTGTGTTGAGTTATTAGGCATTTTTCAAATATACACTTTTTTCATTAGGAGTTATAGTTAATGAGAAATATACTTTATATCAGCTTATAGCTACATGATAATGTGTTAAAATACATTTATTCCTAATCATAAAGTGTAAAGCTGAACTTATCTGACTGTTCTAGCAAAGTGAAATGAATAAATATAAACATAATATGATCATTCATGTTGTGATAGCATCATTATTAAGGTATTAAATCAAACATATGAGGTTTGTGGTTCATTTTATTTCTGTTTCCTGTAGTACTTCTGCCTGTTCATTTGTTTTATCAGAATTATTTGACATAACATATCAAGAAAGGCCCAAATGTACTGGATAAAATTATATTTATATGATTAATTACACATTTAAGGGCCTTGGTGTATGCTGGCTCACTGCGACACATTTTTTAAGACATAACTGGAACAGAGACACTCGTGCTTTTCCTCTATTTTTACTATTTAGCTCCAAAGAAGCTGGCAGCTCACATACCTCCTGGCTGGTTCATTAGGAGTCGGCTTGTTGCTACTGTAGTTTTCCCAGATCAGTGATGCAGTCAGACGTGCCAGCATCATCCAGCAGATGGAGTCCTTAAACTGCTGCAGCCGCACCTTATAAATCCAAACAAACTGCTGCTCACTGTGAAAATCCCCGACAGGGGTGATTAAGACTGAAATCAGCCATTTCAACACAACAAAAAGCAAAATGTTGAGATTAAATATGTGGACACATGGCGAGACACGGCGAGTATCGTAACAATGTCAAGAACAATCCCAGTGCAATGTCTCAAACATCCACTGTACCTGGAAATAATTTATTTCTCATTGTTTAAATTCAGTTTTTGTTCTTTAAACATGTAAACATTATCTATACATGTTGTGCTGTCACAGATTCTATATTTAAGACTTGTAATTTAATCTTTAAATCTTTAAAATATATATTATTATGAAAGTAAATAGTCTCTCAGTAGGACATCCTTGAACCAAGATCAATAGATCTGGTCAAACCACCAAGACATAATCATTGATAAAAAGTTAGTAATTTCAGTTTAAATTATTTAAATTCAGTTTTTCTAAAGATGTAAATATCATCACTCATAAATAATCTATGCATGCTGTACACACTGTCACATACACGTATATCATGTACGTAAAACAACCTGCTACATAAATCAGATTTATTTCAGCATCCTTTGCACACTGCACCATTGCACAATTGTCTTATTCTGCCTTCAAATGTCAAATGTGACCCTATATAGCCTATTTACATACATGAGAGTGATAATATTAGAAACATTTTTGAATATAATGCAGCCCAGTTAATACTACTGTAAACTACAACCTATAACCTACAACCAATAGTAACTTTATAATAACTTTAGTTGGGCTTATAATGTTTCGTTTTTTCTTGACACTTCCATAAAGGTATTTATTTAACTATTATGTTTATTATTGAGCTCTTAGTGTGTGCTGTTGTTGTACAGGAGTGTATTATATTGAGAGGTGCTTCTAAAATATTGTGGCCCTCTCATGTAAGTAAATATTAGAAACTCTGAGGGGTTTATGTGTGTATATGTAGATTTTTTGTTTTTTGAAATACAAGTCAGGAATATATTTGATTTATCTATAAGTATCAGGTATATCTAAACAAGTTGCAAGGAAGCTTGTAGTATTGTCATTCATTATTTAAAGAGAAGGGGTGGGAGTTTATAAGTTATTCTTCTTCTCACTCCTTTTCGAATATGTATTTCTATGTTTAAATGTTTTGCCTTACTTTTATTTTTGTTTTGCATATTCGAAATAAACACTTCAATCAATAGAAACCTATAAATATAATGCAGTCCAGTTTAACACTACTGTAAACTACATCCAGTAACATATCAACCATATAGTTAAATAATACCTCTCTGACAGTGTCAACAGAAAATGAAACATTAAAACCTTTTGGAGGAGTTATTGTAGCAGAAGCCAACAGGATTAACAGACTTGTTTGTAAGGCCAGTGATGTTGTGGGGGTGCAGATGGACTCACTGACTGTGGTGTTAGAAAGGAGGATGCTGTCTAAGGTGCAGGCTATCTTAGACTATGACTCCCACCCCACTCCATGAGGTGCTGGACAGACTCAGGAGCACCTTCAGTCAGAGACTGCTGGCACCAAGATGCTCCACAGAGAGACACAAGAAGTCTTTCCTACCTGTGAGCATCAGTCTCTACAACTCCTCCCTCAAAATAACAGACTAGCCATCGAACCTGCTTGTGCAATTCACAAGTGCAATCTTCTACACATGCATACTGCACTAAATTCTTGTATAAGGTTTTAGATTTACATACTGCATAGTTCATTGTTACTTGGCTTTTATTTTACTGTTACTAGTCTTTATTTAACTGTTATTTATACCTGTGTATATAGTGTTAAAATGGATATCTTATAAGTGTATAGTGTTTTTTTTTTCTTGGGATTTTACTATCCAATCAAATGTTTTTTTTTGTATTATTACTATCAAACGTACTGTTTGGGAGCTGCTGTAACAAAAACAAATTCCCTGTGGGGATTAATAAAGTGTTTCTGATTCTGATTTGTTTATTGGAGTCACCAAACACTTCATCATTATTGTAGTAAACTCTTTTTGGTATTTAAAGAAAAATAAAAAAAATGCTTTGAGTGTATAAACATTTAATTATTCGGGTTTTGCTCATAAACGACGGCAAGCACGAAGGACAAACTAAGCAAGAACGTTACCAGAGATCGTAAAAGTAGAAGATACGTCACCGCCGGAAGAGAGACGTCACCTAGTGACGTCGTCGTGGCGCCATTAAAGCGTAGGGAACAGTAGCTTAGCAAAGATGGCGTCGGGCAGTTGGTTCCTAAAACGTCAGTTAGCGGTTTCCAGCTCGTCTGCTCGTGTTTTACCGCGACGTAGAAGATTTACCGACATGTTATCTTATGTAATAATATCTATTTAATAGTTACATACACACAAGGCGTTGATATTTATTGAAACCGCGTTAGCATCTTAACGTAGCTCTCCCCTCCACAGGCTCTCTGATCTCTGAAGTAACGGCAACAAGAGCGCGTGTACCCTTCTTTCACACACATTTCATGTTTTATTCTTAATTATTCCGTATTATTATTATTAATATTTTAATCTGTAGCTCACACAGAGAGAGAGAGCCTGTTTAAATACAAGCAATTTAAAAACTGTGATGTAAACCACTACACTAGACTGCAGCGGTCCCCATAGCAACAGAGGAGAGAGGGTGGGCATCACAAAAAGGCACAGTGGTGATTCAGTCATCTGGAGCTCACATCCCAGGATATATGTCATCTTTTTGGCACTCAAAATCCACATATAGTCACATCATGCTCCATGTCAGAGGCTGAAACCAGTGAGATTCCAGCTGGCCCCAGTTTCCCCAGGCACAGATATGGTACGATCCAACCCCCCTCATAAGAAAACCTTCACCAGAGTCCTCCCCCCTCCTTCCATCTGGCAGGTACCACTCACTGGCGAGGGGGGGATGGTGATCCTATCCATCCACCACAAATCTAGTGCTCACTGTGGCAGAATTGCAGTGCGCTGGACTGTACAGAGCAGGGTACCATCCAGGCTGTTGTCTGTGAGGGGTGGGGTCCGGCTACACCACCACCACCACCACCACTACCACCATCATCACCAAACATAAGCTTTACAGAGGGACACAGAGAGGCAGAAAAAGGAGAGAAGAGGGGGGAAGATTTCACCTGAAGAGCAATATAATACGGGTAAGGAGAAAAGGGGGGAGGATGGAGGGAGACAATGGGGAAAGGTCCAGAATGGTTCAAACAGATTCGCTCCTTTGCTGCTCCGTTTTTTCCATTTCACTTGTTTTTCCACCCTCTGTGACACATTTTCTTCTCAGTCTTATGCATATTTATTCATTATTTCATAAATATACGTGTGGCTGCAGCGTTTATTCCATTTCATCAGCTCTCAGTGGGAGAATCTGTCAGGCCATGGTGAATAAATCTGACCAATTCGGCCCCAGTTTAGCATTTGATTAAAAAAAAAAAACATATATGCTTTTGTTGCCATATGAGATGACATAATGTAGCAGCTGTTGCCAAAGCTATGACACAATATTCAATGGATATAAATGCTCCAGATTGACTGGTTTCATGCTTGCTTTGCAGCCAAAATCTAAAAATAAGCAATAAAATACTATATTTTCTCAGCATATATAGTGCTACATATCGTATTTGTCTTACTTCACACATATATTTGATTTACCACGGTATTAAAAAGCTTAATTTTGCTATTATTGTGAATAGAAAACCTAGAAATCAAAGTCAAGCATCGTAAAACAAAAGTACAGGATAAATTTTACATCCATGAAGCTTAAATGTTTTGCTGTGTTTGTGGCTAGGATGAAAGGAGACACCCCAGTGAACAGCACAATGAGTGTCGGCCAAGCCAGGAAGCTCGTAGAGCAGCTGAAGATAGAGGCTAGTTTCTGCAGGATAAAGGTAAGACAATCTGCAACACCTCAGATTTGGACATGAATCGTGATGGTATGATGAGCATGTTGGATACAAAAGAGGGGGATGGAAGTGATGTTGCAGTAGCACCTCCATAAATCTAAATGATTGATGCTTCTGCACAAAAAAAGGCAGGAGTTGATCATCTTTTATAGACGTCCAAAGCCTCAAATCAAAGTTAAAATGACGGCATTGACAAACTTCCATCATCCACGTCGGTTTGCAGACGAAGAGCAGCGCCTGTGACCTTCTCAGATACACTTTAAGTCAATGCATCCCATTGGAGAGTTTCCAAATGGTGTTGGGCTTCTGTCATGTTCCTAATGGTGTCACAGAAACACCTTGCAGAGGCACCTTGTACATTAAGTGTAAAGAATTAGGGGACAAACGCTCATAACATAATGTTTTACAGAGAATTTTTAGCTGCTGTCACCTCTGGCAAAGTCTAACGAGAGCAAGAGACATCAGAAGTAGTTTGGCCTGATTATAGTTCCACCTTTGATGATAAATGTGAGCCTTTTAAAATCATTATTAGAGAGAAATCCACATTTAACTACGCATAATTATGCACCGATTCCCGCTCATTCACTTTTCTACTGTTATCGATTCTGTATTTCTTCTGTCCATCGTTGTCTATTTTTGTGCTCGTGGTGTATCGCTGCTGTCTCATGATACCTTTTGAAACCGCAAACTTCAAGTGAATCTATACGTTTCATCCGCTTACCCAGCTGGTATTATTTATAGTAGTAAACCACATCTCCAACCACATTCAACATTGTGTTTGATAGAGAAACATTTCTTGATTTTAACTGTATGTTTTGAGCGATATTGTTTAGAGTTTAAGTGTTCAAACTAAAGACAGTGTACAGCAATCAGGTGAGAGGTCCAATGATTTACAGAAACAAAGAATTGAATACATTTCTTTGAGCAATTTGGTGCCAAAAACATGCTGGGAAAAAGGTCATCTCGGGCACTCAAGAGTTCCAGAAGAAGGAAATAATATCTATCATCACCAGAGCTGTAAGACAATATGCAAGTAGTCCTAATGAGGCTCATTCAGACAGATCTGTTTGACACCGTTAGTGTTTGTACCTGTAGCCTCTAGGACAAAAATAATGTCCTAGATAGCTTTAAGAACACAAATACAACCAAGACGAGGGTGTCCAATGTGTAAAAACACCTCATTAGGGTGAAGACTGTTGGCTTCCTGATGAAGAATTTGTTGCTGTGTTTAAATGCACCAGAGTCTGATTTGTGTCTTATTTGTGGTCCAGGTATCAAAGGCAGCCGCCGACCTGATGGCGTACTGCGACGCACACTCCTGCGACGACCCCCTGATCACCCCTGTGCCCACCTCAGAGAACCCTTTCAGGGAGAAGAAATTCTTCTGCGCTCTGCTTTGAGACCAATCAGGGATTGTTGTGATTTGAGAAAAAAAAAAGTACAACTGTACAGTATGTACATGTATGTACAGTGTGTACATGTACTACCAATCTAAATAAGACATCAATGTACTATAGTAACCTTGCATAAAAGCTGCCGATGTACAGTACATAATCAACTGAACTAAATTCTTTAACTGCTAACGTCTGTCTCGGTGTTAGAGGGGAAGAACAAACATAGGAATCTAAAAACTAAACATAAACATTCAATCAATAAAGAGTCGATTATCGTTAGAAATAGGAGAATTTTGCTATCATCTGGTTGAAAACAGACATTTCATGCTCATATATGTTTACAGGTAACTGCCAAAAAAAAAAAGGAAAACAATCAGCATTAAGTGTCTTAACAGGCCCTATGATATGATTCATGCAGCATTTATCAGCGTTTAAATGGGCGGCTACATACCAACATTACGTCTGTGGATTATGGTGCTGCTTCAGGGTCGGTTCTCCTCTTTTAAATCGTCCATACATTTCAAAATCTGGCAACCGAGGATGACGTCGAGCCTGTGTTAGGTCATACTTGAAATCTCCATTTGGTGACTAGCTGTAGACAGAGGTGACAACACTCCTCTCCGCCCTTTAGAGCTGCATCGTCTTGGATGTTTCCCCGTTTTTGGCGGTTACTTGTATCTACAGAGGACTACAGCTGTTTATGAGTGGATTATAATCATAGAAATTTATTTTAAAAAAAGGTTTTATTAAGCATTTTTTTTGCTCATTTCTATACTGTTGCTGTCGTGTGGATGTGGATACGTGTGTGTGCATAGGTGCTACTGTGAAACTTAAAGCAACAACTCTGAGCATTTGACCGCCGTCGAATCGAGATTTTATAGTTCAATAGCACACAGACCCAAAAAAAAAAAGAAACATTCCAGGGTTTAAGGATATTTAATATATAACGTAAGCCATTAAATCAACTATTCGGTTATTAGGAGTCTGTCACATGAACAGTTTTCTATTTAAAAAGGCGATAAGCAGTTACATAATATGCTTTTAAACCAATCGAGAGGTTCTTCAGAGCAGAGGGGTCCAGAAAAATTCAGCCCGACGTCTCGACTCGTTCATGTGAAGTAAGAAATTCCTACTCAATTAAAAAGGTTTCGCTTCCTCCGTGGTTATTTCGACATCTACAATACAGGCAGCGGTTTTAGTTTCTTAAGTCATATCCACAAAAAGACATGAGCACATCATCACGAGCTCCACGGCAACTTCTGACATGATCAAACTTTTGGGAACCCCCCTGCTCTGGATCCAAAAATATCTTTCAAATGTTCAAATTTGGAGCGCTGGCAAACAAACAAAAAAGAAAAGTAACCATGGAATATCAGGCATTGAAATAAAAACCTCCTGTTATCAAACGTTTTCTCTCGTTTGTGATTTACTTTAAAAAACAAACACGCATGTCCAAATCTCATAACTGTGCCCTTGTATTTTATTTTTATTTTATAATAACAGTGATATAAAAACTGAAGAGTTTTCACAGTCATATGCAAACACGTCAGCCAGTGTTTTAACAAAAAAAATTATAATAAAAAGCTGCTACACAATGGTTACATCTTCAAAACAGCTGGTGATGTGTGGAAGATTACAGCCTGGACATGCACTACTGCAGAGCTTAGAGTTCATCTGAGTGAATAAAAGGTTTAAACTAACATGCATTAAGGCATCTCATGTTTAGAAAGACAGCGAATGAGAACGTCAAGCTCAGTTTATGAAGAAAATATGACCTAAAACTGGCCAAAACACACAATAATACCATCTCCATTTAAAGCCACTGGAAACTTAGATCAGTGATTTACCTTCTCCGGGTTAGAGGATGGGCTTTGACTCTTTTTGGGGATTTTTAATATGCAGAATGAGAAACAAATCAACTTCTATTGAAGCTTCAAATACATTCAATCATATATCAAATACGGTGCTGACTATATACTCCATCGTTGTTTCTATTTAGAACAAGCTGCATCAATTTGAATATGTTCCATTTCCTGCAGCTCATTTGCCTCGACCGCCAGCGCGTACAAAACTTTGTTTAAGCTCACAAACATGAATCTAGTAGACGCACGGGTGTTTTTATTTTAAGGCTGCAGCCTGCTCATCAGCAATAGACTGACACATCTTTGACAGTGTTTGGGTTTTGTGGCATCAGCATCTTTATTTATATACATTTCCATCTTCAGGTCGCCGGTGTCACATCAGTTCAGTTTTGAGGTTTTAGGTTTTTGTTTCATATAAATCTGTCACATCCTCTGCAACATTTTAGACAAGCAACATCTCGAAGGAATTATTTTAGACAGTGCATGTGGACAGTACATGATACTAAAACTCTGATATGATGTGCTCTTTTAAAAAAATACAGCTTACATCGACTTTCCAATGGCTTTTTAAAAGAAAACGGCAAATAGGACAAAGAAGCCCGAGAGTTAAGGGTGGATACAGATGTTAGTCCAGATTGTACTTGTAGGTTATCACATTACACAGTTCTTTAAATCAAAATGTTTGTGAAGGTGGCACATTGAATAAACTAGCAGTGTTTAGTTTAAAAATATCTGTAGTACATGAACAAACAACGGATGAACCATTTCATTTTAAAATTCAGAAAACCTATCACCAGCTTTGAGTATAATTTAAAAACAGGTTGACTTCAATAAACCTCATTTTGTGTGTACAGTGTCAGTTCGCGTGGATGTAGCTGAATTGAAGAGGTAATGTACAATTTGGACTCCAGGAGTAGAAAACAGTGACAGAACGCTTTATAGGAAGGCGTCGCACCATTCTTTAAGACAGCCATAGCAGTCACCTTGTTGTTTGGAATTTGCCCCGCAAGTGTCCTTTAGCCAGTCCCGGAAAAGCTCCTCGTCTTTCTTTAGCACTAGAAACTGCCCGAGGACGACGTACGCCTGTGGAGAGAGAGATGAACACACACACACACACACACACAAAATAAAAAAAGTGAATTTAAGGCAGACGTGTGTGTTCAACGGCTACAACAGTGAGTATTTCTTTGCAGCACTGAGGTGGAAAAGGTTTAGTTTAGACATTTTACACACACATACATCAAAACGACAGACAGATTTTAGGTTGGCCTACTGGATAAAGAGGAAAAATTAAATAAACTAGAGGATTTTTCCGATCACATTATAGAATCTAATGCAAGCTTTATCGTTTGTTGCATTGTTGCTGGAAGATTAATCAGTGTTTCCTGTGAACTCTCTAAGGCAGTGTTTCTCAATCCTGGTCCTCGGGGGCCGCTGCCCTGCATGTTTTAGATGTTTCCTGCTCCACCACACCTGATTCACATGATCAGCTCGTCATCAAGCTCTGCAGTGGCCTGATAACGAGCCACTCATTTGAATCAGGTGTGGTGGAGCAGGAAACATCTAAAACATGCAGGGCAGCGGCCCCCGAGGACCAGGATTGAGAAACACTGCTCTAAGGAAAGGAATGAATGATAAATAACCTGTTAATCAAGTCATGCTTTATTCATCCGCACTTGAACCAGTTTGACGACCTGCTTTAACTATTAACATCAGCCGCTCTTACACCCTGATTTTTTTTCTGCTACTTGTTTTACATGAATATTACATAAAAACCTATGAATATTTAAAATAACGTGAAGAAGTCAAATCACCTTGTCAAAACCTTTCTCCTCCAGTCTTTTGCCAAGGACCTCTCCGATGCCGGCGAGAGCCATCACCGCTTTCTCCCCCATGGGCTCGGCCACAAAATCTCTGTGTTTTTGGGATGTCGACGACATGGCTGCTTTTGTGGGCAGATCACAGAAGACCAGCTACTGAACTGTAACACAAAAAGACGAAAAGGACGTTAAAATTCAATAAAATTCATGCTACAGAGGGAATGTAACCCTTCCCTAATCATTTAAAATAATTTTGTGTGAAACTACAGAGTTAAGCTTTTGACTCAACTTTCAGTCGATTGTATTTTCATCCACATGGACAGTGTAACTGTTTGCAGTCATAAGAAAAGTGAAAGTGAGCATGCAGCTCTATCCACGACGGAGCACCCAGACAAGGCATTATAGATTCAAACAAGCCCACAGACATCAGCGGCCATTTATCATCTCCCGGTGACGGTCTGCCGTGTTTGTTCTAAAGCAATCTTTACTTACACTACCGATGAATCATCTTCTAATTTAGGAACACTGCTCAGTAGTACTGCAATACAACTGGAGGACTACAAAGGGCTGGACGTATATGAGCTCTTTACAGATTTATATCCACGACTTTAACCATAGTCAGTTTTATACCAAACCTAATGTGCTAGAAGTTTAGGAAGAAGAAGATATACTTTATTAATCCCGCAATGGGGAAATTCTTTTTCTTTGCCAAGTAGGTTTGCACACACAAGGTATTTGACTTGGTGTAGTTGGCTGACTGTATATATACAGTATCTTCTAAAACAAAAAGGAGCTGTAGTGCAAGTATAGGACATGTAATACACATTCACTACTGTCTTTTGAATGTTACTTAAATGCACTGTATACTGTACAATACACCACTATAACTGAATATCTCTATTTCTTAGTAAATAAAATAATAATAATACATTTTATTTCATAGGCGCCTTTCTGTCACACAAGGACACCTTACAATAAATGAGAGTAGACAGCAAATAACAGAAACAAACAAAAAGAACAATACAAGTATATCAAATTACAAGAATACAACATTAAAAAGTGGTTAAATCAGATGGAAAAGGCTGTTATAAACAGGTGGGTTTTAAGTGCAGACTTGTTTTATATTAAAACTTTTATTTCTATGTGTTATTTGTTTAAAAAACATGTTTAATACAATAATTTCTCTGCACATGTTTAAATTCAGACTTATGTATAAGTTTAATGTAGGTTTAATATGTTTACATAATGCTGGAATTCCCCTCAGGGAGGGTGAATTAAGTATCTATTTATTCATATGCACTGAAGCGAGAAGCTCTGCTGGTGTTTAGTACAGTATATTTTTAATTAACAGACAAATCAAACTCTCGTTATTTAACCGTTACGGACACGTTGGTGACCGTTAGCGCCTCGGTTAGCTTCAGGTGTTTAAGGCCTGTTGCCGTAACAACAGCTGCAAACGAGCGGGCTCTGCCAACGGTACATTCATTTAAAAAATGTCAATATTTGCTCAGTATTGACGTGGTTTCACACACGGACGCGCCAAACTAAATTAAACACACGTTATGTTTGATTTCTAGTGATTAGCAACCGCACGCTACACTCCCCCCGTGTTGAATTGCGCGCGCAATTCATTCTGTGGAGCTAACGGCGTTAGCACAACGAGCTAACCTAAACCTGTGCTTCGTTTATAACAGAGTCGCCGTTGCCTGTTGGCTGCGAGTGTACAGTGTTTTTAAAAACGTACACGACCCTGAAATAATCCTCACCTCAGTGAGATAGAAGAAGCAGCTGTGTTGGTGTTTGTTAGGACGCCAACTCGCCATTTAGGCGCCTTCAAATTAACTTGCAGAGCGCTAACTTTACTGCTCGTTCGGGGTCTCATTCTGCTTTTTTGCTCACAGACCAGCTTAACTACAGCCACGGTTTATTAGATCAGAGGGTTAACTTACCTTTTAATGTCCGGTCCTGGATAAAAAAATCGCCGTATTTCGCTGCAGAGTCGCTGTAGTTTCTGTTTCTATCCAGGCAGACACCGGCGAACAAAAATGCAATACGCACGCCTCTTTTGCGTCGTTACGTCATTACGTAACAGCGTGAGCTTTAGTTTGCCCTGAGTTGTGACTCCCAGGATAAACAGACCAGCCCTTTGAACACAAACACTGAAACTATTCAACAATTTCAACATGTGTACACACACACACACAAAGACTTTGATTGCGGTTTTAAGTTGCTCTCAGTGTTACACACAGTTCCAAGAACTATTTTTGAGGGAGGCAGAAATAAAGAGTTATAAACAAGAACAAGAAAGCTTAACAAAGATGTAAACATGCAAGTAAATACATAAATATACATAAAAAAGCAACAATGAATAACAGCTAATAAAGTGCATGTACACCCCTGGTGGCTGCAGGGCCCTATGCAGCCGCATAGTCTACGTATGGCAAGAAACGGCCCTGATGGACGCGTGCAGAGTGTAAACAATCTAACATTTCTTCTGCTAATACAGGAATACTAACAACAATCCGAATCTGTTACTTGCAATAAACATAACTAACTAAGTAGGTAAGTTATACTTCTACATTAGAAAGAAGTTTGATTTTATACACTAGAGTACCAGTTTACATTCACATTGTCCATTTTAAGAAGTTCAATATCGATATCACAAGCTCATAATAAACCCCAATATTACATAAATATGTGTGAACGTTAGTATCATTGAGAACTTTTTAGGAGCATGCTCTTTATACCTTTTCTAGCCACAGAACTATCAAATGTCCCTCGTAGATCACTTTCAGTGAGATAAATACAATTATCTAAAGTGCATAGCCCTCTAAAGTTAAATGCTGTAAATGTGTGAAGTAAAGTCCATTATGTGGTGACACTGATGGATGGATTAAGCATTTATTTAAGGGTAGTTCATACAATATGCTTGTCTCCCTCACGTCAATCCATTTCCAGATGGCAAACGTTGACTGCTTTGGTTATTTAGATTTTTATAGCCAATGCACGCAGCAAACAGCGATTATTGCTTTCAGGGTGAATTTTATTTACTCACACGTAAACCAGTATACAGAGCATGATGAATGTTCCTCTGGATTGCTATTTTATGTCATTGTTGTGCGCATTGTTTAGTTTCCAGCTGTTTACGACATTAGCATCCATGTGACATTTGCATAAGTCTTTGGGAAAAGGAGGAAGCACGACTATGTGCGTACAGAGCTTTGTTAGTGCAACTTTTACAGTTAATATGCGTTTGTGCAGTTTGGTTTGCAATGACCCTACAGATCAGACAGAATACTGGAAGCCAGGCTGCAGGTCAGCCCCGTGCCGTCAGGCTCCACGTTAACCTTCTTCACAACTCCATCTTCCACCAACATAGAGTATCTGAAACAGAGGATGAAGGACACACAGATTTATAGCAATGAAATGTACCAGACGCTGCCTGAAGAGGTTCAAGATGTTATAAAAATTAGGATTATACTGGGGTGCAGATGTTTTAACTCATATAGAGAGAGAGTGTGTGTGTGTGTGTATCTTGTCTTTTGCATGTCTTGCACACTTCCCTTATTTTGGCCTGTGATTTACTGAGGCTGGCAGGGTGAGATAATTATAAATCAATAGTACAAGATTAGGAGAGACAGGCTAGGGGAGTACCATTTGGATATGAATCATAATGCTCATTACTGAGCGGAAAACCAAAAATGTTATCTGTATCAGGTGGGAGGTGTCCAAGACAGCCCATTTTAAAAAAATGTTAGAGCTCCTCAGGGAGCCTTTTCTCTATAACCCCTTTTGTGTGTTGCACTGTTAAACACTCCTTTTTGTACAAGAATAATAAATTCAACTTAAACTTTGATACCTTGAATCCAGTCTTCCTTATTCAAGGGTTTTTCTTTTAAAATTTCCCGTAACACAAGAACCGTCACATGCTTAAATGAATCTGGTGTGTGTCTGACTCTAAATCGAGTGAAAACTGACAAACAGAGGTTACACGTCTGCGGCTGTGTTTGAAATCACTTCCTCATTTACTCATTCACCACTTCCTACATAACAGTTAACTCTATAGTGGGCAGCAAATTGAGACAATACACTTATGAATCACACATCTATGAAAAGGCGACAAGTCATGTGCATACCATGGGCATTGCAACAACACAGAGCAAAGGAAATGTCTGTGGACCACAGGCCAGAGTCACTTTCTGACACAGCCTGACAATGCTTTTTAACTGATGGAAAAAAAAATCTGCTATGAAAATACAAAAGGATCATTACCTCTTGGATCTCTTGTTCCCAAGGACCTGCACGATCTGATCACTGTCAAGTAACAAGTCGACTGCCTGAGAGGCGGAAAGAAAAAGACAGATGATGAGAACAGGCAGTCGCATTAAACAGAGCTTACGTATAATATATAACAGATGTTTTACCTTTGCAAAAGCTCCAGTGGGATCAGCCAGCATCCGAACCTGCAGGAGAAAGCAGCAGTAAACTCAATATTCTTAATATCTGAAATATTATAGTTTGTCTTTGTTTAGTCCATATTTACTGTACACATACAAAATGTCTGACTGAATAGTCCACACCTCTTAAACATATATGATGTGTGATTGACTGAACATTATTATCCTCTGGTACCTTTCCATCTGTTCCGTGCTCCTTCCCCCAAGCAGCCATGACAAACGCGTCATTGACAGAAATGCAAGCGACCTCCTGAACGCCTTTACTCTTCAACGCCTCAGCCTGCTCCACAAAGCCCGGGAGGTGAGTCTGAAAGCAGCAAGAGAAGCAAAACATCAGCTGATGCAGAAAATTGTTGCATGCAAGACACAGCAAACAAGAGACGAGAGCGTGGACTCATACCTTGGAGCAACCAGGAGTAAAAGCTCCAGGTACAGCGAAGAGGACTCCCTTCTTCCCCTTGAAGAGCTGATCCATAGCCACCTTATTTCCTGGCTCGCCCTCCTGGACTTCCACTGCGGGGAGATGTTCACCAACCTGTTAGGTGGTGAGAAGACAATGTAGAAGAACAAGAATCACTTTCCTTCATACAATCTGTTGATTCCTGATGCACAGACCAACACAGCACACACATGAACTCTGTACAGTATAGACTAGAGACGCAAATATTTGCTGAAGGCATTACTTTATACTTTGGACTTCTTGAAGGATCAGTGTTTAATAATTTTAACTGTGAAGGAGAAACAACAGTGGCTATAAAAAGCACAAAAAACTCCAGAGTTAGTTTAATTTGTCCGTTCTGAGCTACTAAAAACTCCAGAGTTAGTTTAATTTGTCCGTTCTGAGCTACTAAACATAGAGGTTAAACATGAGCTTGGAGTGGTTCTGCGGTCGTACAAGGAGAAAACCAAGACTCAATTTGTTGTTTTATGGAGCAACAAATGGTCTGGAAAAACTGGTATGTTGGACAAATACTTTAGGAAGTCAGTCAACTTTAATTAGGGAGGTGGGTGCAGTGGATGAGTGCATCACACAGAAACACACACAAGACTATCACCCAATAGACCGGTTAGCTTTTTCCTTTTAGACTTAGTATTTTCTTTTTTGGTTGTTTAGGCACCAAAACTCTTAATTAGCTTTAGATAGATGATGGTTCGGGTTAAAACAATAAGTCAGTGGTGAGTTTCACCAAGAACAAACTTCTCCCATGTGCATAAACAACACCAACAAATCTTACGAGAGTTTCGCAAATCTAAAAGTTGCCATCTAGACACGACTGTAGAAGAGGACTGTAGATATAAAAGGCTAATTCTAAAGATAATCTTGAAGACATAGTTATGAACATTATATTATATTTCTGCTATATTCTGTAAACAGAAGCTCCTGAATCAGACACACTTGGACCTTTAAATGCAGCTAACTCTGCATGCACAGTACTTTTATTATGGACATCAGAATAAGCCGAGAGATGTTTTTTTAATCTATCACCATTGTTGCTTTTTGCAGAAAGAAAAAAAACAGTTTTTATTATATATTGTGCACATGTAACACATATACACTAATGTTTTTTGGCATCATTTGCACTCTACACATGGCATTGTAGTTTATAGATACATAGATATCCACATTTCTAAGTATTCCATCTAGTATTCTAATGTTTACCTGTCAACATAGATAGATAGACAGATAGATAGATAGAGACAAAATTTATGAATGATCAAATAAGCTTTAACTTAATTGCTACAGGGATTATTAAAATGACTCAGCCTCTCTCTCTCTCAGTAACACTTTTAGATTACAGCCTGGTTGTTTGCACAAAATGCTGCAGATAATCTGAACAGGATTTAGATTTGATTGGCTGGAGGCCACTGGAGGGCGACACATCACCAGGTGCAGACTCAGGTGTTAAAATGGCTGAATGCCTAAAAAAAAAAGTAAGAAAGTGACGCACTAATAAGTGACGCACTTATTAACTCAGATATTAAAACACTTTTTAAAAAACGTTAATAAACACACATTAAAGTTATTAATTAATGTTATGACCTTGAGGATATTTTCTATAAATAGGTGTAAGCTTACAGACAAGTGCAAGTTAATTCTGTTAAACTTACACGTTTTAAAACGGGGCAGCAACATTTTAACGGTAACTACGCAGGTGTTTTTTTATTTTTTTGTAAAGCGGGTGTTTATAATGTTATTCCGAGTTACTTTCAGGTTTTAAAGAGCAGAAACCGGACGACAGCTGACCGCTGACAGGCTTTCATTAACGAAACCGAGCAGGTGGAAGTCGCGCGCGGCGGCGGCACCGATGGAATGTTTATACGTTGGAGATTTGAATCATTCCAAGGCTAACGGCTGGCTGGCTGTCATGGCGACGGGTTAGCACCGTGAGTGCTAACCGTGAACATGTGCAGCCGTTAAGTCAACTGTCTTCACGTCCTCTTACATAAGACATACGTGTGTAGCATATACAGCTAACGTCAGCTACACCCGTGTAAAAATCTTACCTGAATGGGCATTTTAGCGGTGGGAGATGAATGTAGCAGCCGCAGACACCGGAGCACACGGCCGGTCTTGTTCAGAGTGGCTGTAACGGAAAGCATCGTTAGCTCGTTATTTAACGTGTGTGCGGCTAAGTGGCTCTGTACGGTGTGTGTGTCTGTGTGTGTGTGTGTTGTATCCTGTTTCTGCTCGCTCTCTCAAGACAGACACACCTCCACCTGATTTATTAAACGGGACTGTCGCACTAAGTCACACCACTCTTTTCTACAGTACTGCCCCACATTGAGTTTGGCTGGTTTAGGATTTAATCTAGCTTTCAGTTTTGAGGCCTGTCTGCTAACAAGAAGCTATTTGTCCAACGTGTTACTGGACTGAATCTAAAACTACTACTAACTATTAAATATAAAGCAAGGGGAGCCTTTATTGTCCTACATTTCATCCACCACTATAAGTTAAAGTTACAAACCCTGAGCATGTTTAAGCTCAAGCACACTTATCATGGCTGAGAGATGTTTTTTTAATTTATCAGCATTGTTGCTTTTTGCAGAAAGAAAAAAAAACAGTTTTTATTATATATTGTGCACATGTAACACATATACACTAATGTTTTTTGGCATCATTTGCACTCTACACATGGCATTGTAGTTTATAGATACATAGATATCCATATTTCTAAGTAATCCATCTGTACTAATTAGTTTAATGTTTACCAGTCGAGCTATATAGATACACATAAAAGTGAGACAAAACTTATGAATGATCGAATAAGCTTTAACCAAATTGCTACAGGGATTATTAAAATGACTCAGCCTCTCTCTCTCTCGGTAACACTTTTAGATTACAGCCTGGTTGTTTGCACAAAATGATGCAGATAAT